>NW_020536416.1:0-23391 GCF_003426905.1 Ctenocephalides felis | reverse complement strand
TTTTTCCAATTTGTCTCATTCGATTCAGAATGGCTTGAAAGGTCGAGAAAACATAAAATTAGCGATTCGGATTTTTTGATGAAAACATAAACTCTCCTTCGGGAAGTTAAAAATATGTTGAATACTTACTTTATCTGATTGTTACAAAAATTTAATAAACAAAATGTTACATAGAATCACAATAAACAGATATTATATTTGATTCACAAATATTAAATTATTAATATGAAATATCTATTAAGATTTACATTAGTATTCCGTATATTTTTGCTTCAAGTGAAAACCCATTCTATTACTATTATATTAGGAATTATAAATTGGTATAATTTTATATTATAAATAGTGACTTTATGTAAAGATTATTCACAAATTTGTATCATTTTTGGGAGGTTTTTCAGGAATTTTCAGTTATTTCTTTGCTACTAAATACCAAGTTACTTAATACCTTTGCCTAATGAGAAAATGTATTTATAACAAAATGACAATTCGGCGTTTCATGACTTTAACTACAAGTTTTCTTTCTAACTTTACTCATACTTCATTTTTTACCAAAATATGGTCAAGATCTTCTAAGAAAAAGTGGGTAAAAATAGAGTGCATTTTTGCAAATTCAAAAGGCTCGGCCGATCATCTTGCAAAACTAATGCGAGTACTTATCCAGTTTCAGCAAACATTTCCTTTGAAAGTAAAAACTCAAATAAAAGAAAATTTATTGAGAAATAATAATGTTAGTTTAAAATAAAGTAATTAACTAATAAATATCTTACAGATAAATATATTAATGAGAGACCTTATTGAGTTTCACCAAATTTCCATTCGGAAAGTCAAAAACTGAATAAAAATAAATTTCTGAGAAATATCAAAGTGGTTTTAAAATTAAATGTTTGACTAATAAAAATGTTCCTCTTCTAAAGAAACGGCGCAACCGATCACCTTTCAAAACTATTTCAAGGTATTTCTGAAAATTTCAAGAAATTTCTGCAAATTTTCCTTCGGACAGTTAAATATCAAATAAAATAAAATTTGTTTAAAATAATATAATTATTTAAAATTAAATCATTGACTAATAAAAATAATACAACATAACAGTTTACAGTCCACGATTCTTACCTCAAGTTTTCTTTCTAATTTTACTTATACCTCACTTTTAAAGAAATATTTTGAAGGTGTTTCATCAAAACGTTGCAAGAAATTGCACTTTTTTGCTAATAGCTTATAATAACAAAAAAAATATGGTTCGGCCAATTATCTTCGAAAAATAATGCGAGTTCTTATCAATTTTCACCAATTTCTTTATTGGGATGTTAAAAGGAAATTGTTGTTATTAGTATTATTTTATTTACATATAAATTATAATTTGTCTATAGGTAGTCATGGAGTAATTTGATTTATATTTAACAGTGTTTTTTTTACCTTAGTTTATATTTTATTTGTTATCTACACATCTAATTTTTGTTTTGCTATTATGGTTTTGCTATAAAAAAAGTACTAATAATTTTAATGAAAAGATTGACTTATAAAAAGTTAAATAATATTTTAAAAAATGTATTAAAAAAAAATTAAAATGTAATAAATCCGGCAGAAATGCTAAGGGTATACTTTATTTTTAGTTTTAATTTGTAGTTCAATTAGAAATATTTTCCCAAAAATTATCAAATCATATCAAATTTATTAAATATATAATATCTTTATTATTTTAATATTGTTTGATATCAACTGCACGAGATCTTACAATCCATATCAGAACTATTTTTTTTATATACATTACAATTTGTTTTTGGGAAGACATTGAGTTTATTTTTTGTTAAATTAACAAAATATAAACTCAATGATCAACTAATTCTCAATCTTTCAACTAATTTTAGAAGAAAACCCAACTTTTTGTCTTGCAGTTGTGTTAAAATTATCAATTTTTTTTTAACTAATCCAGACTAATTTATTCAAAGCTTTGACAGAGTGAGTATATAATTATTAAAATAATAGTCATAAGGGTTCTTAATTTATTAAAAATGTTGAAAGTCTATAAATATATATAGTCTTTTAGTATTAGTATTATATTCACACAATTGAGAAAATCCAAGGCACATATTTTTGGAAAGTACAAATTACAGCAAAGATAATATACAGTTAAATATTTTATGATTTTATCATATCCTATTTGAATTATATATAATTTGAAAAAAAAAGTTCTAAAAATTGGTATATAGTACACAATATAATCACTACGGACAATAATTCTTCGAAAATATGGATTAGATCAAAATGAAATCTTAAATATTTTATGATTTTGTTCTTTAGGGAATAGAATTTTTATTGAAAAGTGCCGTTATAAATCAGGCATATATAATTTAGTACGCAAAATCCTTATGTCTGCAAAATAATAAATATTGAAGTGCAAATAGTGAAGGAGTAAATGTATATTTTTAGAATTCTATATTTATATTATGAGATATTATAGAATTTTCAATGTTATATATTAAGATTACTTGAGTGATATAAATATAATATAATTGAATGATGAATATGAATGTATTATATCACAAACTTTTACTAGGTAAAAATATTCGACAAAGATATTTTTTATTTAGTATATTATAAAACCGAAAATTGCGAATTAATTATAAAATCACCTATATTGTTCAGTTGCACCTATGTTAAATGTTTTGAATTAATCGACATGATATAATTTTTAAAATAAATCAGTATTTATTGAAAATTAATTCTGAGTACAATTTGTGTTTTTTATTTACAAAATATATATATTATTATTGTTATATAAATTATACAAACTTATTAATTATATGATATAATTGGATTCAGGGCTGGTGATTTGTTTCTTGCTATCTATCTTATGTATATTGATATTACATTTTTTATATTGATATTTGATTAGTTAAAAAACATTAAGTATTCTGAATTTTGAAAAATATTGTAATACTAAAAGATTTTTTATAAAACTTTCGAAAATGCAGTAAAGGATGTTACATATCGGTATGTATAAAATTTATTTGTAATATTATAAAATTTGTTTGTAATTATATTATAAATACAAAATATCAGTGGAAATATTTTTTTTTGTAATACCTGCGATTTTACCTGTCCAAAGGCTTATTCTCAGGGTTTAACGATTACCAAGTTGAAATTTGGTCACAAAAGATCTGAACGCATTGGAACCTAATTAACCGTTATTAACAGTTAATATTAAATCGCACGAAACTTTATACCTTTTACGTTTCAATGTTTTCAGATGTGATAGAACTTATGGTATCAACAATAAATATCGTGGTGGTGGTGTACTCCTTGCAGTTAAAAAATATATTACTTGGGAACTTTTGAAATTGAACTTTATTTGTGAATCGCTTCCAATGATTGATATTGTTGGCTGCAAGTGTATCCTCAAGAATTCAAGCATATTAGTATTGACCGTTTACGTTCCACCTGATGTATCTACTGAGAATTTTGAAGCTTTCCTTGATCTACTAGAATCTTATGTTTCAGACAAAAATGTTTTAATTATTGGTGATTTCAATGTTCCACATTTCGATCAATTATCTCATAATCTTACTAATGCAAAATGTAACTTTATCTATAATTTTATTAATTTATCTGGTCTCAACCAATATAATTCTGTTATCAATATCAGTGGCAGATTGTTGGATTTAGTGTTTTGTTCTTACTTTTGCAACATAATTCATGATACCGAACCCCTTTTACCTGAGGACAATTATCATCCTGCTCTTTATATTTCTGTTTCCCTTACATCTTCTTTTTCCACACCCAATACTTTGCAATTTAATAAAAATAACTATCATTACAATTTCCACAAAGCGGATTATCTTAATCTTTATAGGGAAATTTTAAATACATCGTGGAGTTCTTTGTATACATGTTCTGACATTAATGATGCATGTGATCTTTTTTACGCTAATATTTATAGCTTATTAGATAAATTTGTTCCTAAAACAAAGAAATTTGCTTCCAATAAATTTAAGCCTTGGTTTAATTCTGATATTATTAGAAACCTCCGTATGAAGAAATACTATCATAATAAATACAAGTTAACCAATATCACTTTCTATTATGAAAATTTTAAATTGTACAGGAAATTAATAAAAATACTTATGAAAGATGCCTATAATTCATATATTATTGACGTTGAAAATTCTCTATCGCTTAATCCTAAATATTTTTGGTCTTTTTTGCGTAATAAAACTGCTTCTAATATTATTCCTAATAGATTGTGCTATCTAGACAAATATTATGATTCTCCTGATGCTATTGTTGATGCATTTAATTCTTACTTTATTAGTGTTTATCAGCCTAAACTTGACATACCCATTTTATTTGATCATAATGATAGAATCATGATTGATATAGGTGAAATTGATTCTAGTACTGTGCAACATGCAATAGCAAGTTTTAAGAACTCCAAAATATTTGGTTTCGATGGTATTCCATCTTTCTTTATACGTGATTGCTCATCTACTCTATCTGATCCACTTGCATTTTTATTTAATCTATCTTTGCGTACAAACACTTTTCCAAATTGTTGGAAAATTGCACGATTAGTTCCAACTTTTAAACAAGGTGTTACATCAAACATTACTAATTACAGGCCGATATCATTATTATCAAACTTTGCTAAGGTATTTGAAAAAATTATTTATAGAGAACTAATTCCTTCCGTTAGAACTTTAATTTCTATTAATCAACATGGTTTCATTCCTGCCCGTTCTACGATAACAAATTTAATTTGTATTAAACAATATATAGCTGAGAATCTTGACATCAATGGACAAGTTGACGTTATTTACACTGATTTCAGTAAAGCTTTTGACAAAATTGATCATAACATTCTCCTTACTAAATTATCTAAGATTGATCTTAATTCTTCACTTATTCACTTTTTCAAGAGTTATCTTCATAATCGCAAGCAGTTTGTCTTTCTTAATGGATTCTTGAGCAACATTGAAAATATTAGTTCAGGAGTTCCTCAGGGATCCATTCTTGGTCCACTATTATTTATTATTTTTATTAATGACATTTCTGATACTATTAACTGTCCACATTTATTATTTGCAGATGATCTGAAACTATATCTCAAAATAAATTCTATTGATGACTGCTTATTATTACAGTCTCAACTTGACCTTTTCCAATCTTGGTGTATCTATAACAAATTACATCTAAATATATCAAAGTGCAAGATTCTTAGTTTTACACATAAGCGCGTTCCAATACTTTTTGATTATAAAATTTCTAACACCAGCATTGATAGATGTAATAAAATTTTCGATTTAGGTGTTCTATTTGATTCTGGTTTGTTTTTCACAGATCATGTTACTGATATTTGTAATAGAGCACATCAATCTTTAGGTTTGATACTAAGAAATTGTAAACAATTTAAGTCTACCAATGCACTTCTTTGCATGTACTATTCTATTGTACGTTCAAAATTAGAATACGGTTCGATTATTTGGTATCCTCATCAAACCAACAACTCTGATGCGATAGAGAAGGTTCAGCGAAAATTTTTGAAATACCTTTATTATAAAACATATAAAATTTACCCTGAACGTGGCTTTGACCACAACACTTTACTAAAAGAATTTGGTATTCCTTCCCTTGCCTCACGTCGATTTATCTGTACAATTATGTTCTTATTTAAGCTATGCAATAATTCTATAGACTGTCCTCTTATTCTCAATCAACTATCCTTTAATGTTCCAAGGCTATCTTCGCGTTCACAATTATTTTTCAATTATCCCACCCCTAAATCTAATTCTCTCTTAAATTCGCCAATTTTACTAATGTCCTCTAACTTTAACTTAATTAATAATGAAATAGACATTCACAACACATCACCTAATCAAATAATCTCCATCTGCACAAGTTAATCTTTTTATTTTCTTTCAAATATCTTATTATTTTCTGTTTATAAATATTATTGTTACATTCTGCATTATATGAAATTTTATCTTAGCATTTTATGTTACTAACTATATATTGTAATTTTGTGTATATTTTAATTGTTTTTCATTATGTCAAATAATTGTATTTTTGAGTCCTCTTGGAGAAATCTGTGGGCTATATATTTAAATAAATAAATAAATAAATAAATAAATACCTAATGTTGTAGTTTCCATAGAAATAATGCCATATGTTTTATAATTATATATTTAAAACTATAAATTTTTGCACAAATAGTAAATTTTATAATTCATTCGATAGATAAGATATAACAATATTCCAATGGTTGTAATATATATTTTTTTGAACTCTGTTTTATTTACCAATCAAAATACATAAAGATTCCTATGAGCTAAACAGTCCATAATAATGATTGTAATATAAAACTAAAATATTTTCTCATAATCAAATTAAGGCGTAAATTTAGTACTCAACAAGAATAAATGTTGACCTACCATAAAGTGCCGATTTTCTTACCAAAAAAGCTAATATTGTTTCATTAATAAATAATAAAAATGAATTGGAAACTTAACTTTGCCAAAATTTAATTTAACATTCGAACAAGTACTAAAAAATTATAAACTAAATTTAATGTCCACTTTTTTGCGATTTATTAAAAAAGTCTTCAAAATTTTAAAAGATTTACACATATGTTCTATAATTTTTATATATTCAAAAATTATTTTAGGTCAAAAATCGAAAACTATTACCTACCTATAACAAAATATACTTAATTAAAACATAAGTTAGGTAGTGTATAATTTAATATTGTTTTATTAATTTTTGAAATCATAAAAAAAGATCAATTTGTTGGGTGTGATTTTCCTCATAATTTTTTATGATCTTTTTTTGTTTTGAAGGTTTCTGAACATTTTGGCATACATCAGAAAAATGGATGTTAGTTCAGTCATTTAGTATTTTTACCTTAACAGTTTTCCGGTAGTTTTGAAAATTGGTGATTTTATAGATTTTGATGTGATCTTTACGAATTTCAACTTTGCCACCTCGAATTTTTGCCGCTGCCGCCGCTATATTGAAAAAATTGCGTCAAAAATCAGTTTTTCAACGATATCTCCTTTCTGACTCATGTTACATTAAAATAACTATATACAAAATTAAACTAGACAAAATTTTCTATAATTTATTCAATAACGTTTTTTTCTGTAACATTAATAGTTTTAGCGTACGTGCGCCGCAAAGTTTCTGCTGCTCGCGCCATCATCGGATATTTGGCCGCTCTTTGCACTTGAACGCATTCTCTCTAATAAATATATAATTTCAATAATGAATTAAGCTTTTCTGCTCAGGTCTGGCCTAGAAATAACATAAATTAATCATTTTTGTTTTTCATTTTTATTTTTGCTGATGATTGAACATTTTAAACCATTAATGTGTAATTTAATGCAAATATGAAATTGTTTGTAAGAATAGTTTTGACTATTGATTTGATTGATTGATTTGACTATTGACACTCAGTCCTTCTAAAAGTTAACCTTTATTGTTCTTTCTTTGAGCACTTGATTTACAAAAAATGCAAGTAAACTAGCATACGGAACGATAAAAATATACTGACGTCTAGAAAAAAATACTTCTATTGATTCTGAACTACGGTTTGTCGGTTTTCAAAACCGGTTTTTTAGTAAAAAAAAGTCGGTTTTCACTGTATAAATGGAAAATCACAAATATAGCCAAATATAAAAGATAGATGAAAGCATTTTGATTCTTGAAATCATATCATTTCTATAGCATTTGATATCTTATCAGTCTGCAATGATTCCCAGAAATAGTATATATTAATTTAGATTTTTATACCAGTATATATATATTAATTTAAATCAGTGTGACTTCTTCTTGAAGAAGTAACTTCCTCTACTCAAACTTAAAAAATAAGAGTTTTAAACCTTAGAAGCTACAAATTAAAGAACAAAAAATTTTGAATTATCATATCAGACTTTAAAAACAATTAAGCATAATTTGGTCGCAAGTATGATAGTATTTTCTATTCCAGGAAATTTTGATTCGTAAACAAAGGACACGTCTATGTAGAAATTCGATAAATATTCTCAGTTTTTTGAAATCGTATTTTATTAAACAAAAAAAAACAATTAGAATGTTTAAAATTAGTTAATTAAAATTACTCGGAACAGACAATACCCGAGTTTAGCTTAATCATTTTTAAAACTAAAATTGATATTAAAAAGTATGTATCAAAATGTATCTAATATTTTATTTATTTTTTATTAATTTAATGATTTTTTTTTATTTATAAATTTATTATTTTTATTTATTCAAAAACTTTCCTTTCACTACCATAAAAATATTTTCATTCTTATATGTGAAAATGATAAATACGAATAATTATTTTCAAATTTATTTAATCAAGATAAACTATAATTTTTTAGTTCTACTAATTAAAATTAAAATGAATTTGTTTACTATCTATAAAATTGAACAATAAATAAATTCAGTCAAATACTGCTCTAAATTACACTAAATTTGCGGATAAATTACAGAATGTACGAGCAAAAATTTATTTTCTATATAAAATTCGAAAACCGGTTAAAACCGTTTTTTTAGTAAAATTAAAATTCGAAAACCAGTTTTCTGAAATGT
The DNA here is from genome assembly GCF_003426905.1 of Ctenocephalides felis. Taxonomy (NCBI): domain Eukaryota; kingdom Metazoa; phylum Arthropoda; class Insecta; order Siphonaptera; family Pulicidae; genus Ctenocephalides; species Ctenocephalides felis. Next base: position 14,808 of record NW_020536416.1, on the reverse strand, counting down.
CGGTTTTTGTATAAACCCTATTCTGAACATATTATACATGTGTAGATGTAGAAATACAGATAATTGGCGTTGTGTGTTGTTATTAGAAAATAATATAATCTTATATACAATACGCAGTAATCTATCCGTTGCAATCGAGTTATTAGAACGATTATCGCCAAAGATTATTCCTATATACAGTTCCAATTCGAGTTCATTCAATATTTCATAGCTTAATAATCCCAAATTTAAATAAATAACGCCAAAAAAAAGAAAAAAATGCATTAAATTGTATGATTTAAAATGTTCAATCATCAGCAAAAATAAAAATGAAAAACAAAAATGATTAATTTATGTTATTTCTAGGCCAGACCTGAGCAGAAAAGCTTAATTCATTATTGAAATTATATATTTATTAGAGAGAATGCGTTCAAGTGCAAAGAGCGGCCAAATATCCGATGATGGCGCGAGCAGCAGAAACTTTGCGGCGCACGTACGCTAAAACTATTAATGTTACAGAAAAAAACGTTATTGAATAAATTATAGAAAATTTTGTCTAGTTTAATTTTGTATATAGTTATTTTAATGTAACATGAGTCAGAAAGGAGATATCGTTGAAAAACTGATTTTTGACGCAATTTTTTCAATATAGCGGCGGCAGCGGCAAAAATTCGAGGTGGCAAAGTTGAAATTCGTAAAGATCACATCAAAATCTATAAAATCACCAATTTTCAAAACTTTCGAAAAACTCTTTAGGCAACAGCATTTTTTTGCACCAAATGACTGGGCTATGTCTGTGTATGTGTATGTATGTACAGTACAGATACAATTTTTCGTTCACGTTTTTTTCGGATCAACCGATTTGAATGGTCCAAAAAATATTCGATTCCTATTCATAGGGAGATATGCTGATTAGTTTTTGGCAAAGGCAGGTCCGGTCATTTCAGAGATACGAAGCAAAGAGTGCTGAAAATAAAAATCGCGTTTTTGAGAGAACGTAGCATCCGCTTTGAATGATCCAAAAAACATTTAATTTGTAATGATAAAGAAAAGTGGTGATTAGTTTTTGGCAAAGGCAGGTCCTGCCGTTTTGAAGATGCCGAGCTAAATGGGCAAAAATTGGCAGGTTTTGAAGGAACTAAGCATCCGATTTGAATGATTCAAAAAACTTTCTGCTTGTGTTAACGGAATGGTGGCTTTTGGAAGAAAAAAATCTTTTTAATATCGAAAATATGTAATTCAAATTTATTTTTTTTCTAGCTAAAGTTCTAAAGCTCACTTATATCCTTTACATAAATAATTTTAATTTTGCAATTCAGTTTATATAATTCTTATAAATATTAGACAAGATTCTTCATTTCAAATTTGATTGATTAAGTTTTGTTTATTTACTTTTCCGTAAACATATATAAGTTACAGTATTTTTAATAATCCAATTTAAAACTCTCGAGTATTTCAATACGGTACGAGTAGTTCCAGCAATTTGCCTTAAGACACGATGCCATTCAGGACTAGTTTTATTTTTATTCATGTAATACTTATAAAAATGGGACATTTATTCAAAAATGATTCTAAAATCTCTACTATATTACCAATTTGCCATCAATTTGCTGATTAGCTCTTGTTTCAACCTGAATTATTGTTCACTTTACTTAATTAAATTTGATTGCAAATCATAAACTCAATTAATTCCACTTGTAAAAAATAATGAGAAAAATGTAGGTAACAATATATATTTATAAATAAAAAGAAAATGAGTAATGGTTAATACGAATGGAATGCACTATTTATGCACGTTATAAAAATTGTTAACAAATTCCGCATCCTGTTGAGTAATAATGGGAGTATATAAGAAGAAACTAATTGTAGAAATTTTAAAGTCAACTAATTAGTCTGTTTTATTATTGAATTTTTTTAAGCGATTTAGATAGAAACTATACGGGTTTGACCTAATATACCGAGATGCGTTGGTCATCTTGCTCCAAAGTTCTAAAACAATTCTGGGATTTGAAGGAGAAGGAGAAATATGCAATTATTAGAAATAAAAAATCAAGACACAAGTAAGTTTGTTTTTTGATCCAGTATGAACCCGAGATTTATCTTTCTTGGTTGATATAACCAAACACCTATCTGACCTAAATTTATCATTGCAGGGAAAAGACAATCTTATAACAAGCATGTTCGAAATAATTCAAACTTTTAAATGCAAATTTGGTATTTGTTGTTAATTTTTTATTCGATTTAGAGAGTAATTTGGGCTGAGATAAAATGTAAGAGCCGTAGAGTTTTTTTTATACTGATACTTGTATGTAAACATCCTTACATCTTCAACCAGTCTACGAAAAACACACTATCCATTTGCAATTTTTTCAAATCAGTATTTTGTGAAAATATTGTGTAATTTCAAGTTAATGTTTATAATACATAGTGTAGTGCATTACCATATCCTAATACCATGGATTATTAAAATTTTCCAATTTAACACTAAGATCTACTAATTTTTCCACTGAATGAAGGCTAGGATTATAGCCGAAACGTATGGATTTAAAATAAATTTTTGAAAGAAATTCATGTTTTTTATTGATGTTATGCCCGATTATTAGACTTTGTTAATACATATGTCAACATCAAATTCAGAATCATACATATATATATATATATATATATATATATATATATATATATATATATATACATACAGAATACTATAGGATATAATAACATGTAACTTAATTACGGTACATGCTTTTTTTAATTTTTAACTTTTATAATTGAGTTTGTAATGACTACTCCTTCGTTTTACACTTACAAACTTTGTTTTCGCGAGAAAATCCGAGTTGATGGTATTACATTTTCTCTAGTCTCAACTAAAGATGCTGCAGAATAGTTGACATTCTCAACGTTACAAAAGATACCTGTGGAGGAGGTACTCATTTTGTTCACGGGCACTCACACCAAGTCAAGAATGGAAAAAATGACAATGTAAGTAATTTAAATCCAATTCTTAATTGTTCAGGATGTGTACAAATTTCTATTTTTTACTATGATAGATTTAATACTGAAAATCCGAGACCAGAGAGTCTCGGGGACATCGCCTTGACCACTACATATTTGGGGCATGTAGTGGCATTATGTGCCATTGTAAATGACGAAGGTATAAATATAAATATAATTGTCTCAACATCGAACAAAAAAATCTAAATCTTATATATAAGTATATATAAGGAACTTATATACAAATTTAAGCAATTTTTGATTATGATTTTTCTTATGGCAGATTGCGAGCTCCAGGTAGTTGGAGAAGTTTTAAATAAAATTCAAGTAGATATTAAAGCAGAGTGGAAGACGGTGGCTTTGCTGCCGTTTGATATGCCGTATGATAGTAATATATTTATTGAGTTATTTAACAATTTACTCAAAAATACTGAGGGCGTTAGCCTTAAAATTTATCTTGATATTGTAATGTAGCATTTATATAATATTATATAAATACATTCGTAAATATACTTAGCTATAAGTTGTTATAATATTATCACTTTAGTCCCAGGACGATGCCGCAAGTTGGAGCGGCTCAGTCCGCGGAAGATGGAGCGGTAAAACACAGCGCGGCAGGAAGCCACCGCGAAGTAAATTCCTCCCTTCTGCAGGCAGCAGCAGCTTCCATGGCAATTGGCAACAGAGGCTGCCGCGGTGGTCGTGCTCGAGAAGTAAGCCAATCTCAACAGAATCAGAATGCCACAGCTATGCAAGCATTCGTGCGATAATTCAAGGTTGCAATAATACAAATTTGATTGATTATATTAATAAGTGCTATATGATTTTAAATGATAATAGTTCTAAACTTTTTACAGAAAACATAACATTACATTTATGTTGCAGTCATTTCACAAAGAGACTGTCATATCATGCAAAAAAATTTGCAAATGGTAATCAGGAAATAATATATGTAGCTGTAAGCTCAATTATTTTTCTATATGTTTTCAATATGTTTGGTCTGTGGTAAAGTGCCTGATTGCAGTAAAACCTGTTCTGAATGCTCCGCAAGTATTGTAGGAGAACCGGGAAATTCGACATTGATTGAGCCGATGAAATGTTTAATTTATGTTTATATATAGAAAGCCTAATTCGAAATTCTTTAAATTTAATGTACAAAATTTCATATGAAAGCATGATTCTCCGTAAGTTGAATGATTCGGGACTTGCACATTTTTTTAGATCAAGTTATTTCCAGCAATTTCATGACCTTATCAACTTTGTCGCAAAAATTTACTTAACAATAGAATAGAATGCACCATGAAGAACATAAAAAAGCAAAGTTGATATTTATGTACTCCGCTTTCACGCGAAAATTGTGCTTTTTAAACACCAATAATAAATATATTACATTTAAACAAATATTTCATTATTGCTTTCTAATTTCCCATAAGAGCTCTAGCCAACTGTTCTTATTTTCAGAATTTTATAATATATAAAATATTTTTTTAATTTTTTTTCTAATTTCCTTTGAACACTTTGTATACCTAAAATAAAAAAAATAAATTGTTCATTACATTCATTAGTTCATCATAAAATGTATATTATATAATATTTTCCCAACAATTTCGAACACACGGACTTTCATTTGACGTTTAAGCGATCGAGTTTGACATATCTCAGGCGCGAAATTACCCTCATATGCCATCATACCATAGAACATCTTTTGACACTTTTTTACTTGAGAAATGTATAGGGACTAGCAGTCCATGAATTGTATAAGGTCTATGGTTTCAACCGCGAAACATAAAGATGACCAAAGACGGAGAAGCAAGACCAAGGGATGTGGTAGTAACGACCACCATAGTGCACATAATGAGAAGATCGATAGCCACGGAGTTTGTTGCAATACCGACAGCAAGATCAAATTGCACGTTTACTAGCATGTATTTTCTTAGAAAAGCAGGTTTAGTGCTCAATCTAAATGACGTGGCAATTCAATGACAACACAACGTACGAATTTGTGAGTGACCAAAAATAAAGGAAGCCATAGAGAGAATTTTTAGCGGCATTTTGAATGTTCGCGCGTTACGTTTGCGTAACAAAGAATAACTCTATGGTCGTCTAGTTCTCGCAGTTAGCTTGTAAATGCTTAGGATTAATTCCTTTTTAAAGCTGCCGTCGAAGGATAAACATCTCTTTGTAAATATAATTATAATATCCTGACGAGTAAATAGATTATTGATAAGTATACGTGCACTATTATTATATGTAATAATATATATGTGTATTACTTTCAGTTGGAAACATTAAGGTAAATAATCGCATAATTAATGTTTCTAACATTTCAGAAGTGTGAATGAGCTACCCCACATGGTGATAAGTTTCGTGTTGTGTTAATATTATTTTGTTTCAATATATTAACGAGATTCGGTTTTAGAAAAGTGACGCGGTTCGAATAACGTGTGTTACCAGGTTAGGTTAGGGGGCTGTTTAAATCGTATGTCGATTTAGAACAGTACGTACACCTTGTTCGTGAGAAGCGATTGCTGGAACTTTTTGTAGTTTTGTTTTTTCGTAGACTCCTAGTAGGAAAAATGGAGGGAAACGCAGACGCATTTGAAAAGTTCCAAAGCAAGTTGAACGCGGACAATACGAGCATAATGACATTACTAAGACAGAAGGATAAGCAAACGAGACCGGTATATCACTTGATGACGGATTTGTCGAAATCTTTGGGGCATTTCGACGGCAGAACAGAAAAGGCAGATGAAGGCAAAGGCTGCGAAAGATTGATAGTTTAGAGGCACGGCATTAATGGTCGGATAATATTGCGTTGGACAATGCAATATGCCATTTGGTAGGTGCCGGACGTGATTGGTACGACACGGAGAGGGATGAAATAAAGTCGTGGGACAACTTTAAAGAAGGTTTCAAGTATGCTTTCACACATGTAGAGGATGGAGATACATCAAAGTGGGACCGCATGAAGAAACGAGTCCAACTAAAGTCGGAAGAGGCCACTGTATACTATCATTCTAAGAGAAAACTGTGCCAGGATTTGAACCTTAGTTTCCGGGAGACTAAACATGAAATAGTTCTCGGACTACGGAATAAGCATTAGTGTTACTTAGAGGCTGGTGAAAGTCACAGCTATGCCAGATAACTAAGTGCAAGCATACTAAAGTATGAGAAGTTAGTAGCAGACAGTAAAGCAAGTGAAAGTAATGGGACGCAAACCAGAGAAGTGCCCAGAGCCACTACGAAAACCAACCACGGTAGGAGAATAGAACAGTTTTAAGAAAGAAGAAGTACTCTGGGGAGAAGGAATTGAGTGTTACAGATGTTAAGAGAAAGGACATCGTGCTCGTGCCTATTTGTCCGCTAGCCAATGGCCGCTGACGTAGTACTACGTCATTGTTTGTCCGCTATCCAATAGCCGCCGACGTAGTAATACGTCACTCGTATTCCAATTGCTGTAGCCGGTGACGTAGTAGTACGTTCTTTTACTGAGTAACAGTGCTTGTGCGGTCATCAAAGAGTCAATTTTGAAGTTTTTAATTAATTATATATTGAAATATTGACCATTGAACGTGATTTATAATGGAACAACAGGGCGTTGAGTATTGTCGACCTTTTTTCCATGAGCACAAGATTCTACCCGTTCCATGCCTTTTTCTCCTAATCACCCTTTGTTTTATAAAAATAATGGTAACCTGTTTAAGGGGAGCGATACATGTAACAAAAAAAAAAATCGATTTTTTTTTTTATAAATCGTTACAATAACATCTCAAAAATATCCCTGTAAATATTCAAAACAAAATTATCATTATTTATACAATAAAAACTTATTTAAGTGCCACGCCTCAACTCGACGCTTGAGTGCTATTGTACTCTTATCTGTTTCTGTGTCAAAACTTTAAACGCGTTTTTCTCAAAACGACATTTTTGAAATTTGCGGGCGGGATAACTCAAAAAGTTCTCAACCGATTCCAATGAAATTTTGCACACATCTACTTTACAGTAATAGCTTCTAGTTAAACCTCAAACATTCCAAAAAAAATTTCAAAAATTAACCCTTTTACCAAAAAAACCATTGAAAAAAAGGTGAAAAATCGAACTTTTTTTTCTAAGGTGTGCCAATTTACGATTTTGTGACTTTTTTAATTTTTTTTTGCTTTAACTAGAAGATATATGTTTTATGAACACGTACAAACTAATTTTTTTAAATTCAGATCACCGTACGAAAAGTGAGAACGCCCGCAAATTGATGGCGTTTTCCGAGAGGGTCTTGGCAGATTTATTTTTACGGCAGCCATTTAAAAAAAAAAAATTAAAAAAATTTTTTTTTGTGTATTCTAATATATAATAAATAACCCTAAAAAAGTTCAAAAAGATTCAATCATTCCTTCCCAGTTTAAAAAGTCCTCAAAAAATGGTAAAAATTAAGGCGATTACATGTATCGCCCCCCTTAATTTAAGCCCAAATCCCGAATGTATTTATTATGACACAAGACATAAACTTGTAAAAGGTCTCACATTGAAACTGGCCTCCTCATTTAGATACAGTAGATTTGTTTATTGGCAATGATTTTTTTAAATTACTTGTAAAGGAAACAAACAAGTACCACTTGCAAAATTTGAATAAATATAAATCTACAAAGAAGATAAAACAATGGGAAGATACCACAATAGACGAAATGAAGAAATTTCTTGCTTTAAATATTTTAATGGAACAGGTGAATAAGAGCAACTTGAACGATTATTGGTCTACGGGTTCACTTATAGAGACACCAGTTTTCGGGAAAGTTATGCCTCGAAATAGATTTAGGCAAATTTTACAATCATTACATTTTTGTAATAATGATTTAATATTAGAAATTACAGATAGACAAATCAAAATCAAATCTATAATAAAATATTAATAATTTAATAAATTTAATACAATTTATAAACCAAAGCAAAATATTTCATTGGATGAGGCAAGGATACCCCATAGAGGTCGTTTGAGTTTCCGGGTGTACAACCCCGGCAAAAAATCGAAGTACGGAATGCTTGTCAGGTTGTTGTGTGAATCTGAAAGTGCTTATATCACAAATTTTAAATTGTATAACGGAAATGAGCAGAAATTACAAAACCTTGTAGAAGATGTTTTAGAGAACTATGCGAATATTTGGCATCACGTTTATATGGACAATTATTACAGCAGTGTGGAACTGGCGGCAAATTTACTAGAGAAAAAAATTAGGGTATGTGGTACTATAAGAGAGAATCGTGGGTTGCCACGATTTGTAATATACTTTTAATACTCAATACATTTTTAATACTTATATACTTGCTATGAAATGTTTCTGACATATATCTTTATCGATTTTTTATTTACTCGATAACTATATACAATATAATAACAGTGCAAAAAATCAAAAAAGGTAATAAATTAAAATTAAAACACTTTTATTGCCTACGTAAATATATGAAAATTATTGAAACCTTAAGTATTTCATTCATTGAAATATATTAGTCAGAAGCTTATACACCGAATGAAAATAATCAATAATAATAATTATTGTTTTATTCGGCGCGTTGGATTTTTAATTATGACTAATGAATATACTTATATACAAAATATAAATAAATTTTGGATTTAATAAATATTTCCATATTTATATACCAGAATTTGTCGAGATGCGCGTAACGACGAGCTTTATGCTTGCTCGTCGCTCCTTTATATGGGTGTTCTTGTACCGGCAGCGCGTATTAGCTTAAGTTTTTTCAAATTTTCACCCAAAGTTCCGCTTAAATTTAAATGAATTTTTGAATAACAGAAGAAAAATGTACTGGTAGAAAATGGAAAATGATAATTTTTTCACATTATTTGTTATGAACAACATAGACAAGATCAGTATAAATGAAATGACGTTAACAGTTTTTCGATATCTCTCATATTTCCGACAAAAAGTGAGTTTGATAAAAGGGGCCACTTTAACATGTTTTCACTGATATCTCGGAGAAATGATGAGCTACGGATTTGAAATTTGGTATTTCGAATTTTCTGGAAAATACCTATAAAATGGCATCAAAATAATTTAAATACCAGGGTGGGGCCAATTCTGTATGGAAACACGCCTTTTAGGGAATAAGTCGCGCAATGCTTCAAGTAAGTGTATTCTTGTTAGCAATTTATCGTGTATTTTTCTTTTTATTATTATCGAATAATTTAATTTTAATTTTTAATTTTTATTTTTTTTAGTGTTTTATTTTTAATTAAAATTAAACTATTTTAGAATAGTTTATTTATGTAAATTGCGAAAACTTTTGTGTTATTGTTATTGCTCTTTTTAAAGTAATTTTATTCCGTGTGAATTTCTTTCATTTTTATTGATACAATTTTCTTATAATAAAGTAATAATTAAAATATTCTTTATAATTATAAAAGTTTTTCGGCATTTTTTTGTTACAAAACATGCAAGGTATTTTTTCGAAATGTATTCATCATAAAGACATGCGTTTTTTTTTAAACAAAAATATTTATATACCCTTACACAAAATTCCTATCCCCCACATCTTATAAAATCCGTCACAAACAATAGACTCACTTTTTTAAAAAACAAAATAACTAACCCCAACCTGAGTTTAATTTCCACTAAAGACAATAATTTTGAAGGTACCATTTGCCTTCCTTACATCAAGGAACTTTATCCGATGTGGAAAAAACTTTTTTATAACGCAAATCTCCGTTTAGTATGTAACATCGATTTAACTCTCAACTCTCTCTTCTCAAATTTAAAGCCGCGCACTAGTTTAAAACGAGTATCTAATGTGGTCTATAAAATATCTTGCAATGACTGTGATTCCACCTATATTGGCGAAACAGGACAGAACCTTATCAAACGATTGAAACAACACGATAATAACTCAAAAAACAAAAATCAAGGGCAAACAATGATCACAGAACATTTAAAACTAAATAACCATACATTCAATTTTTATAACGCAAAGGTTCTTCATCACGAGTCGAAGGTCTCATAAAGGCGCTTTTCAGAATCAGCCTATATTTTCTTGAACAGAAATTATTGTTTGAACAAACGTACGGACGCCAGCTTCATTTGCGAAAATTACCAATTTGTTCTAAATAATGTTTCCCAATTCATATCGAATACCTAACACCACGGTTTGCACAACTTGCATAGCGCGCCAAGACGTTGGGTCAAACGCAAGCACATGTGGTTTGTTTTTTCTAAAAATTTTGACTTCCATCTCGGCCACTCACAATAATATTATTCTGTTTGGCACTGGCCTCGGATGCACGTGTATTACGTATAATATTTCAATTATTAATCACTTTTTATCTTTTATTCTTTTTATTAAAAAAAAAGAAATTACTGACAATTATTAATTTGTACAAGTTATATTAATATGTGTTAGTGATAATATAAATAATTCAAGTAAGTAATGTTTTATGCAATTCTCTTTAGTTAAAACTTTTCTTTTTACTATTACTTATGTATATTCAATTTGTAACGTTACTTTCTGTTTTTTTTTTCTTTTTTTAAATTGTAGAACCACTGAAGATGACGTAGAATTTTACGTCGAAACGTATGGAAATATAAAGATGTTTTGAAAAAAATCTTTACTTTACTTTTTTTACTTGATGTTACGCCCTCCAAGAAATCTATCATACATTTCAACATCAAATTTAAACATTTTCAACATATAATATCCTGGGCTGAAAATAGGACTTTTGCACTCAACGATCCAGTTCTCTGAATGTACAAGTTGAACTTCTCCTTTCCTCTCTATTCAAGACTGTTTCTATTGGTTTTCACTAGTTTTACTTAGTTTATTGTTAGTTATCACTACTCTATGTTTACTATCTCTTTTTGCACTTAGTCTACCTTTATTTTGTACTTACTTAATTACATGTTCTCTTGTGTTAAGAACCTTGTTTTCCTAATGTTTGGTTCTTTCATTGCTATAATATCTTCACTTTTAAATTTTATTTTATTTACTTACTAATTCTGTAATCCTTATGTAACACTTTTTTGTCAGTAATTTCTTTTTCATTTTCAATTTACACGGTTCTTCCCCTTTCCTCTTTTTTCACTGTTTACTAATTTTGTTTTTCAATTGCGTTTTCTCCATTATGAACCCTAAACAATTTCAACGTTCTAATAATTACACCTCTAATTACTCCTTCTCTTTTATAAAAAAACACTACGGTTTCTACATTTTATCTCAGTTCAAATTACTCTCTAAATTAAACTAATAACAAATACCAATAAGCATATATTTTTATTACGTTGCAGGAAAGAAAGTACCATTCCAAATTTCTACCGGCTTAAAATAGAAAAATTCTCGCACCTTAATAATAGCCTCAATAACAAATTTAGTTCCTTAAGCTTACATATCATTTCCCTAGAAATCAAAAATTGTATCTGCAACATACAAAATTTAAAACTTTCTATTAATAAGATAAATAACTGGTTACTCAATACAGTAGAATCGGAAATCCTGGAAAGTTTTTTTTTGAGTTCGAATCGATTCGCTATAGGAACTTTTGCGTTAATCAAAAAATATCTTATAAAAACAAATTTGAAAAGCTTTTGCAATCCAAAATAAACTCCTCCAAAATCATTTTAAGTGAATCAGTCATTAACAAATGGTTAAAAAACCTTTCCAATGTAACTATCCCAGACAGGTTTTTATACATCTTTGCCTTGGGGCTAAATTTTGTTTTTTCCAATTCATGTTACAACATCAACTTCATTAAAATTCTAAGTCGCTTAGAAGCAGGTCTTTATAATATTAAAAACACAGACCTAAGAATGAATACAAAGGCTACCTTTTGCAAAAACTTTATTTCCGCTATTAAATCCTTTAACTCAAAGAAAAATATAGAGTACAAAGACATTCTGAGAGATATTAGAGATTGCAAAATCTTTTTAAAAAATAATCCTGATTTGTTAGTAACTAGAGCCGATAAAGGTAACGTCACAGTTATTGTAGATAGACACACATATTTGGAAAAAGTCTCAAGATTAGTATCCGATACTAATACTTACTCTCCAATTATTTCTGATCCGACAGAACGCATTAACCGTTCTCTTCACAAATTAATCAACAACCTAGTGTCCCATAAACAAATTTCAAAAGGCCTTTCATCCACTTTAAAAAATTTACATCCCTATAATCCCAAACTTTATGGCCTCCCTAAAATTCACAAACAAGACGTTCCTTTCAGACCCATAGTCGCTGACATAAATTCTCCTCTGTCCAAATTCTCAAAATTTCTAAGTAATATACTCTCCATCATAACTGTCCAATCCCCTCATTTCATAAAAAATTCCTTTGAATTTGTAAATCAATTAAATAATATAGTCTTACCCCACGAAACCCTATTAGTGAGTCTAGATGTTGTTCCCCTTTTCACCAACGTCCCCTTACAATTAATGTTAGATGCTATAACAGTAGTGCAGTAAACGGAGAAGAAAAAAGGGTATAACCTCTGAATTTTTTTACTGTGCTGCGAATTGAATGAAATTTTGGAATTAGGTTCATCTTACCCTCAAGTTCAAAAGTGAAAACAATTCGGGTTGCGCCATCACCCCCCGGGGGATGACACCCCTTCTCAAATGTGTAATTACATTTTTTCAAAGTAACACCGGAAATCGATAAAAGAGCTAATTATAAGAAAAAAATATCTTTTATAGTTTTAAAAAACTAATACTTTTCAAGTTACTGGCCACTAAAGATTTATATATTTTTGGCGATTTTCTTCGTTTTTTTGCAAATATCTCCTAAAATATACATTTTAACAAAAATCATGTAATGAACAAAATAATGTCATTAAAAATCTTAATAAATGGGTATTACAGAAAGTAGTCTAGCAAAATATTAAGCGAGATTTGAAGGAGCAAAGTCGTTTTTTATTTCGTTCAAGATTTAATTGTTGTATTTAAAGCCATCTAGTGTCGAAGTTTTACATTTTATGCATTTCGGTGAAATTGGGTTTTATAGTTCTCAACATAAGCTTTAAATTGAGTGCTGTTACAAGTTTTTGCGAGTAAAATGAGTGAGTTATCATGCAAATAAGAAGCATATACGAAGTTTTTTTCTTTCAAATCATTTGGATTAATGAGCGCCATTTCCACCAGAACTAAAGTAATTCACATTCCATCTAGAATTCACTTTATTATAGACATCTTGATGGATTCTAGCAGATTCACTACTTTAGTACAAACTATTTTCAGAAAACTCACGATTTTATAAAAACTTTTTTTTCCGATTTTTTCAAAAATCTAACTTATTTCCATTATATCTCAAAAAGAATAAAAGATACGTATAAAGCATATAGATAAGAATCAAAGGAATCTTTCTGGCTTATTATTGTTTTTTTATTATTTTTCTTTCACACAAAAATTGACAGAGTTATGAATGTTTAAAGACTGCGCGGCCGCGCAAATTGGAAAAAAAAGTTTTTATAAAATCGTGAGTTTTCTGAAAATAGTTTGTACTAAAGTAGTAAATCTACTAGAATTCATCAAGATGTCTATAATGAAGTGAATTCTAGATGGAATGTGAATTACTTTAATTCTGGTGGAAATGGCGCTCATTAACCATATGATTTGAAAGAAAAAACTTCGTATATACTTCTTATTTGCATGATAACTCACTCATTTACTCGCAAAAAACTTGTAACAGCACTCAATTTAAAGCTTATGTTGAGAACTATAAAACCCAATTTCACCGAAATGCATAAAATGTAAAACCCGACACTAGATGGCTTTAATACAACAATTAAACCTTGAACGAAATAAAACGACTTTGCTCCTTCAAATCTTGCTTAATATTTTTGCTAGAACACTTTCTTTAATACCCATTTATTAAGATTTTTAATGACATTATTTTGTTCATTACATGATTTTCGTTAAAATGTATATTTAGGAGATATTTGCAAAAAACGAAAGAAAATCGCCAAAAATATATGTATCTTTAGTGGCCAGTAACTTGAAAAGTATTAGTTTTTTTTTAAAACTATAGAAGACATTTTTTTCTTATAATTAGCTCTTTTTATCGATTTCCGGTGTTATTTTGAAAAATGTAATTACACATTTGAGAAGGGGTGTCATCCCCCGGGGGGTGATGGCGCAACCCGAATTGTTTTTCACTTTTGAACTTGAGGGTAAGATGAACCTAATTCCAAAATTTCATTCAATTCGCAGAACAGTAAAAAATCAGACCTAAACGCTCCGTTTACTGCACTACAGCTAGATGGGATGAAATCTCTTACCATACTACATTTTCATTACATTGGTTTTTAGAATCGATCAAATTCATAATCACGAACACATATTTTGAATTCAATGACCATTTTTATCTTCAAATTTTTGGCACTCCCATGGGCTCTCTATATCCCCTGCCCTAGCCGAATTATCTTTACAACATTTAGAAACTAGAGTCTTTAATTCCATCAACATAGACATTTATTTTTATATACAGATATGTTGATGACATTATCACTTGTATACCTCCTCAAAATTTTGACTTATTGCTTCATTCTTTCAATTCGTTTAACAACACATTCAGTTCACTTTGAAAAAGAACAAATAACTCTATCAGCTTCTTGGATGTCAAAATCATTAAACACAGCCAACCGCATTATCACTAACTAGTACCAAAAACCTACTTGGTCAGGTAGGTACTTAAATTTCACTCTACCACCCCTCTAACATGAAAATAGGTACTATCATTAATCTTGTAGACCATGCTATCCTCCTTTCCAACGAACAATTTTGGACCTCAATTTAGATTTAATTTTCAAAACCCTTACACAAAATTCCTATCCCCCACATCTTA
>NW_020536415.1:0-24325 GCF_003426905.1 Ctenocephalides felis | reverse complement strand
TATTTCAGCATTGAAAGCGTGATCCTCCCATAATGTTTGCGTAGTTTACTCCTCCGATGTTAGTAATTGAAATTATACGATGTCAAACCCATTGTCAGAAGAGTAACAACAAAGTTTACGAGCAGTGTGCATAAGCACTACATTGATGGATTCAAAATTTACCAGTGCTGTTGGCAAGTGCGATATCTCTACTCAGACACTGAACATCGTTCCTAAATTAGTCATTAGTATGTTCCTTAGAACGACATGAACAGAATTTCTAACAACAAGCCACGACGAAGGAAACTGCAGACACATCGACGTGAGCTCTATTCTTACACAGAGTAATTTGTCAATTTGTCAAACATAGTTAAAGATATTCTAGGGAGGGCGTTATTTTTGTTCTTTTTGCCGTAAACGATACTTGTTCTGGTGTTCCAGCGTTAATGAGCTAAGATATATTACATGAGTTTGAATTTAAATACTGAATTCGTGAATAACTATTTTTTCATTTCTATTCTTAATAAGTAATAATTGATATTAATAAAGAACCTTACTATTTCATATTATATCATTCATAAAGAAATTTTCCATATCACTTTACTTTCAATATTTGTTTATTGCTAACAAAATTTTTTTTTTCAACTGTTTGTTTCATTGATTTATTATTTACAAAAAATATAAAAGTTGAAATCAAGAAGAAATATGTCAGATGTACTTATTGGAATCAGCCCCACATATTTTTTAATTTTTTTGTCCAACAATTTAGATGGATAGTTAAAAAAATAGGTCTTGTGAATTAATGTTATATGATACGTTAGGCAGTTTTATGACAAATGGTTTCATTGTATTATTTCGTTACTTAAGCCACGCCAATACTGCAAAAGAAGTTAAAGGTTGCTAAAGAATCGCTTGTGTGTGAGCATATAAGTATATGATTAATAAATACAAATAATAGTATAGTTTGCAGGTTAGATATCATAGTCAAAGCAGTGCATAAAGAATGATATAATATTTTATTTTATTCAACAAATTAAAAAAGTTATTTTCCAGTTAAAACAAAATAATTAATACCGTTCGTGATTGAAAAGAAAAAAATATTTATAAATAAGTACTATCTTACAAAAAACAGTATTGAGATTAGTGTAAATTTAAGAGTACCCATTTAACTTTTTTGATTATTTGAACCTATCAATAACTGTTTATCAACTCCAGAAAAGCGACAATATACATGTAGTTGCCAGATAATATTATACAATTTCTTATAACTTAGCTCGTTATATGATTAATTAAACCTAACTAAAAAAATTTAAAACCCATTCAGGGTTCTCTCAGCAAATTTAGGGTTTTGTACTAATTATAATGCAATTTCAATCACTTTACTTAAAAATTATAGATAGATAATAATGTAATAAAATAATGATTAGGCGTTGACGCAGTAGTAATTTTTGTATTTTAATATTACACTACATATGTAAGGTTGTAGTTTTGATCTGACAACCACAGGGATTCAGGTTCGATACTCACATCGTTCAGGTTGATATCATGCTGTAGTAATATATCACTATATACTATAGGTTTACTATACAGTTAAAGATGATCATACGTGCCAAAATCATTCATTCGGCCAAAACAGTCCTGGATTTTACCTTGTGTCCCGGGTTTTTCTAATATTTGTCCCGAATTTAAAACTTTTGTACCGGATTGTCCCGTTTCTACGAAAAATAATAAGTAAATTCACAAAAATTAACAATAAAAGTCTAGTGCCCCCCCCTCCGTGTGCCGAATTAGCATAACTAAAATTGCTGTCCTAGTTTTGAAAAAATATAGTCACTTTACTTAAAAATATAGATCTAAATATATTTATAAGTCAAAATGGTCTTTGGTATTAAATGGAATTTCTGGGATTTATTTAAATTATCTTTTGTAAAATTACGTTTTTAACTTGTTTTATTTTTTAATTACTTTTTTATACTGTTTATTGTTTTGCCAGGGTAAAGTTTCAGTTGGTTTTTACCCCACCCACGCCTTATCTTTTATAGAGATTATATAAATAAAAACACTTAAATCTGACTTATATATCTTTGAAAACAACTAAATTACGTATATGTATTTAGAAATGGTACTAAGGACTCGTAAATGAAACGATAGTGTTCACAACGAAAAAAACTAACAACGAAATGAAATACTTTTGTTATAAATTTTTAAACATTATCGTTTATCTCCCGTTGGCGAAGTCGCTATAATGATGGTAATCGCTGGTTATACTAATTTTTCCTCTACTTTCAAATATTGTTATCGGTAGTGGAGCTTTTTGCTTGCGGACCATTTAGCTACGCTCTACCTTATATATAATGAGACAACGCAAGATTGATAAAAAGATACAAAAGTTGGAGAGATTTATAAAAAGTTTATTTAATAATGACAATCATAGATTTTAAAATATGATTTTTAAATGTTTTCCGCAAGTAGTTGTGTTTTGTCGTGAAAGAGCCGCTTTCATCAATTTGTTTTAAATCCGAATGTCAGCCACATATAGTTATTATTTTCGCATAGCAACGTAACGTAAATCTCTTTTTCGACGAGCACCGAAGTTTGCGTTGAGCCTCCCCTTTTGAAGCGGCGCGTACATTTGATTCGATTTCAGAGACGCGGACATAAATCGAATTGATCGCTTAATTAAAAAGGAAGTGCCGGGATTAACCGGGCGTGCACATAAATCCATCCGGCGTCAGAGACGAAAACGGAATACTGTATTATCTAATAAATAAAATTGCGCCACGGCCTTTTTTGTGCGACGGGACGATGTATCGGCAGGCGGTCGTAAATGCCAATATACGATTCAAATACTAGACATGGAAATGATATTCGGTTTCATATAGGTAAAGGTTGCACAAGTCGTACCACTGCCCAAATAGTACTCGGCTATGTTTTATCTGATAAATATATTTCACATAATTTGATATCGTTAAATAGAACAATTTAGTTAGAAAGAAAACGTTTAAAGTTGGAAGGCTGCCCGCCCTACTCTATAAAAGAAATATGTATATATAACAAGTGGTGAAGGCATCGTGCTTTAAGGCAAATCGCTGGTTCTTACCGTACCTACCAAAAACTATTTTATTAAAAAAAAACTTTAATTTTTTTTTCAAAACTGAAATCATAAAATTAAAATCATCAATCATCTAATTGATTTTTAAAAATTTTGAAATTTTTGAAAAAAATCGACTTTTGAAAAAAATGGTTTTATTTCATATTATTTGAAAAAAAAAGAAAAAATCACTATTACAGTAATTGTAATAATTAAAATTTAGCCCATAGAGATGAGACAACTGTTTGGGTTGCCATCTATAATAAAAACAAACGTAGTTGGAAGATATTAATCACAACAGCTCATAGAACCCATAAGTTCTGATCGCTGTTCAAATATAAAAAAAAATGAAAATTTTGAATTTTTTTAAAGCAATCACGCTGCATAGCTGTTGCAGTGCCAAAATATCGAAACGTGTAAGCGCCGCTTCAAAGTCTAACGTCTAACTTGATATGAAACCCATAAAAATTTGTACTTATTATTATAATCTCTATATAATATCTGATAATTGTATGTGCATATGTCTCATGATCATTTTTGACCGCCAAATGGCATTTTTTACTTTTTTATTGGATTTACGGAAACGCTAGTCCTGCCTTTCCAAAAATTTCACCACTTGTACATTTTGTCAACACAGGTAAATTGTTTTTTGAATCAATCAAACCGAACGCTCCATTCTCTCAAAAACTGAAATGCCATAAATTGGCACCTTTTGCCCGTATCTTCGAAACGGGTGGGCTAGCCTTTGCCAAAAACAAACCAACACGTCTCCTTATCAATTCGAATCGATTGTTTTTTAATCATTTAAATTACTTGATGCGTGTTCTGACTGTAAGATGGCATTTGATTCGACAGATTTGATTCATATTGATAATTTTTACCGCAGAATTTTTACTAGCCCTTTTATTACGAGTACAAAGCATTCAATGTGAATTAAATTACTATCTGTCATTCGTTTACTATTCTGTTTGTGTGTTTTTTCATTGCACTAATTTCACTTTAGCATTGACAGCATTTTTTATTTTCATAATGCTATTTTCGTTTATTACAACTGTCGAAATATATGAGATTTCTAAAATTATAATATGTGATTTTCCTAGTCGGTTCGATTTTTTTGTAATTATGGCTAAAAAGTATATAAAAAATAAATAAAGTAAACGGATGTGACAATTGCACACATAATAGAAACATGTTAATAATAATAATAAATAGTAGTCTGCCCGATTCATGGTATAAGAGCACTGTAAATTAATGATTCTCCTTCCCTTCTTTGTTTATTATTTTTATTGTGTACAGTACCACTAGTTGTATAGTACCAATACTTTAAATAGATTATTTTGCATTTTCATTTCCATCTGTTTTCATGTTTCTCTTCTCGAGTTTTTTTTTTTATTTATTATTTAATAGACAATCAGAAGACAATGTTTCTATTAGCCTATGTGATAAATTATATTTGGCGTTTAGAGGTCTCCTCAATTGAAGACATCCTCTACTAGAATTAATCTATAGCTGTCTGTATATAATTTAATATTGCAGGTCATTTAGCCATTTCTTCTCGAGTCTTCTTGTTTGAACCATTTTGTTGATGATTTGTATTTCGGCGTTCGAATGATCATCGATTTTGTTGTGGTAAGAACAGCTCCGGGTCTTTATAATTTCATTTACAGGTTTAATTTCCAGGTCCCTGTGGATTGTCTCATTAGTTACGTACCAAGGCGCATCTACCATTGCTCTTAATATTTTGTTCTGGGTACGCTGTGTAATTTTTATGTATGATGCACTTGCACATCCCCATAATTCTATTCCGTAGCTCCATATTGGTACTAGTACGGTTTTGTATATTAAAGTCCTTCTCGAGTTAAAATAGTTCAATAGATGTCCTAAGTCAGCAATTATTCTTTGAGTCAAGAAATTAAAGTTTGCATAAAAAGATCAGAAGTTTTTTACGTAAAAGAACTATTTGATTATTTTTCCTTCAACCGGTAATAACTTTATACAATTCTTTTATGTATATCAGCACGCATATTTTTATTTCTTTTTGTACAAAAATTTGCCATTAAATAGAGTATTTTCAAAATTAAGGCCGCATTTGAATAAATTTCATTAGCTCTAAAAATAATAAAACTACCACAACAGCAATATTAAGCAAACATTAGCCGTTGGTACTAAAACGTTACGTTTATTTCCACTACATTTTATTGCAATCAAAATTATAGGTTTTAGCATACAAAGTTGGTTTTATCATTGAAATCACGGTGACGTTATAACGAGAAGATATTTCCATTAGCATTTGCGTACGTGCTAACACGCCCGAATGGAGCATATGGTATATAATGTAACACACATTACATATTTATATTTTAACTTACTTCATGATAATAATCAGAACTCTATAAAGTTAGAAGTATCCTGTTGCTTTTTGCGTTATTATCGTTACAACTGAACGGCGTAGCTCGTTAAAAATAAAATGTGAAAAAATATATGGCAGACGTAAAACATGGTCGTGTATGTTAGCAATGAAGATCTCTCATATGCATAGACGTAGAAAAAAGCTGAAAAACGAAGACACCGAAGAAAATTGTACGAGCGAACAGAATTGCTTTATAGACAGAATGCTGGAATATGAATAGTGTACATTATTGATTTTAAATAGAAATTTATTCGAAAAATGAAAGAGTGGAAAGGAATTTACGTGCGGGAACTTTATACTTATGTATTTGATATATGTTTTATAACTGCAGCGAATATATTATATTGTGTGACTATTTTAAACTTTATTTATTTGAAACTTTGTATAGACTCTTGATTAATTTTAAAAATTTAGCTCATTTAGTAATATACAAATTGAACATGTGTGATAGTAATTGGTATATAGTAGCACAAAATTGAAACTCCTGCTTAATTTTTAACTTTACGAACAAGATGTAGGAAAGTACGTACAGAGTGATGTAGTGTTTTGTTTGTTAATGATATTTATTTATAAATAATATAATCACTTTTAATCATTTTACACAAGTGTATTTTACAAATCTACAAGTGGTTTCGGTTCCATACTATACATCTATTACCAAATACATTTGATACAATAGATTTAGGTACCCGTGCCGACTACAATATCTTCAATCTGACAAGAATCCAGGAATTTTAGTATTACGCTTAACGCATGTGAGCAACAGACAACCCCTCGATTCCTCCTTTCGGGCGAAAAGCAAGAACTAGCGCACAACGGCAAGGGGGCCTGTATTAAGCAATAAATAACCATCATCACGCAATATATTCGTTCGTTAGTGACGGTAAGTACGCAAACATGAAGGAAATATCAGAAATTCAGACGTTAGATGAAAATTAATTTTCAAATGTCGTTTTCGTTTATATACTCGTGCACTACCGGTGTCTCGGTTATTGGATTATTTCGGTTGTATATCAGCAAAATACGATTAGAAAAAATCGTAAAGATGGATTTGTTATTCGAATAAGGATATGTACTCTGAAGACATAATTAAACACACATTATATATATATATATATATATATATATATATATATATATATATGCTTATATTTTGTTACGTAGTGTGAATTGTACACTTCATCCCTTAATAATTTTTAATAAAACTAGGTATTATTTTACCTTGTTGCAAGTTGCAAAAAACTTCCCGTTATGTGTAAATAATTGCTCAACAGTTTGGTTTTAAAAATCGTTAACAAATTTCCAGATATTTTCTCCTATTTATGGATGAAATTATCCTGCTTTGTTTTGACAATGTAATTGAGTTGCATTGTGAATACAACTTAAATAATGTTTCTATTTACAAAAAAATAAACAAGCAAATACAAGTTATGGATACCATATCAGACCTGTCTTCGATGTTCATTCAATTTAATTTAAATCAAATTAATTACTGGTCGATTTTTTTCGACGATGTAGATATGACATTGTGTTTATCGATAAAAATAAATTACACGCATTCTTTCAAAATTACGGTATTTTATATTTATTGATGTGATTGAGCAAAAAATATACCTCTCACACACAGGAACAATAAACATTTTTAATTGAAGGTACGTTATGACCACATTCTCCACTTTTGTGAAAAAAAAAAAAAAAATTGTGTAAAAGTTTAATATAGGTACAAACGAGAGATTATAAATAATGTCAAACCGTATCATTTTGATAAAAGATAATTCAATTTATAATCAATTTAAAGATATTGCTTTTCATAATTTTACGACCTTCTTGTATAACCTGTTAAATTTTATGAATATTCCGAGAACTTTTATAGAAAGTAGAGAGTATTTCATAGGCGTATTTTCAAGGCATATAAATAGTTATCGATCATAGTTATAGAAATTAAGTAATTTTTGCAAATAAACGGTTTGTTAGATTTGTAGTTATTATATATATATATATATATATATACAATTATAAACCTGATTTCATGAATTTTAATTCCAGCATATTATATTTATTATCATTTTCGTATAACTGAATTTTGCTATTTTTTTTTCCGCTTTTATGGTTGGCGGTTTCGCTAATGAAATCAATCAGACTTTAATTATAATTGATCCCATTTCGTGGTAAGTGCTTTTATATGAAGAATTTCCGATCAGATATGCGAGTAAAGTATAATAAAAATCTGTATAAATTTAAATATATCATTGAAAATTATTGGATCCTTCTTAGATAAATCATGATTTGTCAAATAAATATAATGATGAATTTAATGCATAATAAGCCTATTGCGCAAAGTAATCGTATATAAGTCCTAATTTCAGAAATTATTTGTACTTAGTAAGTTCTAAAATATTTGTATATAATAGATATTTTTAATAAAATTTTACTGTTATGCGAATAAATTACGTTCACCAGATTTTCGATTTGATTTTTTTGTTTAGAAGAAGTTAAGAAGTAAAATAATTTATAGATACAATAGTTAATAGAAGTAAGAAAACAAACCGTTGAATAATTTTGTCTAATAAAGCTCTACCAGTGATTAAACAATGTATAATTTCCAAGCTTTAAAACCACTTTTTGAATAACTATGTTAATAATCAAAAAAAAATCTTTACATAGTATTGTAGCTGGAAACTTTGTTGAATTTTTTATTACGAAAAATATCGGAAGATGATACAAAATCAAGAGCACTTATTTTTAATCACGCTTTTATATATCTTTATTTTTATAATTGACTAATTTGCTAAAAAAATATATATGCAAAAAATATATTTATAATATATTTATAATTTTTTCATGCTATTTCCATACAAAACCTTGATTGAATTGCGCTCTATCTAAAAGACAATATTAAGAGCTAAAACTTTCAAAGAATTGTTTTTTCTCAATTTGGGACCATTTGAGCCTTTAGGAGCAAGGGAATTCGAAAATGTCCATATTAAGGACCACCTTAATATATATATATATATATTATATATATATATATATATATATATACAAACACAGTCATACACGCACACATAAATAAATCGGCCAAAGTTTAAAATTTATAATAGTAGCCACTCAAATTTGATCTGTCTTCAGATCAATTGGAACTTTTCTTTTGAGTGAGGGAACCTCCTAAAGCGGGGTTCTTCAAAAACTATAAAACCTGAAGTGACTTTCATTTCATATTTTGCATAGGCGTTCATAAATCCGTATTCTATTATTATTATATCCTGACAGACTAATTGCTGAATTAGGCTAATGCGTGACCTGCCTTGATTTATTTGCATATAACGTTGCGAGCTTGTAAATCCAGTTAGGGATAGAGACAAGAGAAAATGTGTTTACTCAGATATTAGTTGAGCACACTCTACTGCAGTGCATTTCTGGATGTATCTATGTACATATTCTCAGTATTTATATATTACATGTATGTATATTTAATGTAAAGCAATTTGTGTACATATATGAGCTGTCGAATAAGTGATGAAAAATGTAACATGTAATGATATACATGTAACATATATAAGGTTACATGTTTTTTTTTTGAAAACTTTCACTAATAAAATTGATTTATGTAGTAAGATTTAATTTTAAATATAAAACGATATATTGCTATTAATATTAAACAAAAATTTACAAGGATAAAATATCATAATTTCAATATTACGCAATTCCTTTATTTATTTTTTCAAGATATCGTTTTAGTTTCATATTTATTATTTAAAAAAAACTTCTTTAGGCTCGACTAGGGTGTAAATCCGTACAAATGCAACGGAAATAGCGTTACGCCCGAACTGTACGTCATTCGCTTTCGATGAAATCGTTTCTATAAGATTTCATTTCTAGTCGATTGTGATTAGACGTGTATGTGAATAGGGATCTATCATTGTATGCGTACCGGCATCATCGTTGTATGCTTAACCAATAACAAGGAAATCGGCATAGATAAACATTTTAAAGTTACATCGTAGTACAAATCTTGATTTAAGGAAAAATTTAAGGAATCAGAATAATATTTTACCCTGTTCCTTGAAAATAATAAAACAAATTAAACATTTGTGCCGTGTACTAAACTTAAGTTTATTGGTTAGAAATTATTTCTATATTATTCGTAATTTCTATAAATCTTTGAAGTGTTTACTTAAAAAAATATATATTTAGGCAAGACAGATATAACAGCTGTTCAAAGAATGAGATATGTCGCCAGCAAAAAAGTGAAAAAAGCGAAATACAAGCAGTCAATGAATGTATATTAATTTTAATTACATGAAGTTCACAACACAATTACATGATGAGTGAAGTTGCGAAAACAATATTTGTTTAGACGTTTTTTTTAACAAAATCCTCTGTGAACGAATATTATAGAATTTATTAATCATCAAATTACTTCATTTCTCTAATGAATGTTCATTTCTAAATGCTAATTATGTAACCGATCATGTCATATTTGAAGTATGACTTTAATTACATTGATGTTTTTATATATTATACATATTTTAATGCTATTTTAAATATATAATGTATAGTTTATCGTTATACCATAGTGTTACCATATTACTAATAAATATTATTCAAAATTGTTATATGATGTATATATTTTTGCTTAAATGCCATTTTCAGCAAATAAATTTTACTCCGACCGCGTGTGAACCTTACGCGCACTCTTTTATTTTTTTTAAATCTTATATATACATATATATAATGTATTATAGAAGTAAATACATTTTTATATAGACATACGCATACATAAAACAATCCAGCTAAAAATTTGAAAGTTCTTTGAAATTCTAATAGACAAAAATTTTCGGAAGCTGTAATTGTAACTCGAAAAAAGTAAATCTTATACAAAAATGCGGTATTGCATGAGTATTGCTATAAAAAATCTATACAAGCTTTATATAATATTTTTTGTACAGTTTCTATTTGAAGCATCAGTACAGTACTTTGTATAGAGTCTTTATATAGTTTTGTATAAAAGCATAAAAATTAAACAAAAGGTTAAGCCAAAAAATACTGAAAGTTATAGTGAACCACCAATGATAAGTCACTAATAAAACTATTTATTATAAACCTTTACATTAAACATATTAAAATTTTTATCAAAAAAAAATATACATATATGTACCACGAAAAAATATTGTTAACCATTTCGCGTCAAGAATAGTATAAAGTACCTTCAACACAATTTGAAAAAAGATCTAATTCATCTATCTAACACGTAGAAAATCCCTATTTAAGAGAAATCTTACTGGAGAAATTATACTTCACAAGTTCTGATTGATTACATTAAGCGATAATAAAATGAAATTTCTAAAATTTCTAGAGGCGTTTTGCAACATCCTAGAGTTTGTAATGAGTATATAATAAGGAATCGAAGTAAGTAACTAGTAGCTAACAAATTATTGACCTTGATAATCTGTTATTTTAGCAAGCGTATAATTGAATTATGATTGGAAATACAATTAGTTTTGTTATTTGACGCGTTCGAACCCTATATAATGATAAATGCACTGTGTGTAAGAATGTCGCCTATAAACAACATTCAGTATGACGAATTATGCTTCAATATTTATAACACTGAGTTGAATATTTTTTTTTTTAATTTATTTGAACAGCGATCAGAACTTATGGGTTCCATGAGCTGTTGTGATGAATCTCTTACAAACTATGTTTGTTTTATTATAGATGGCAACCCAAACAGTCGTCTCATCTCTATGTGCTGAATTTTTATTATTAAAATTGTTGTAATAGTGATGACGTTTTATTGGTGCAGCAATGCCGGGCAAGGGCTATTTTCACTTGGAAACATATTGCTATCTATATTTCCAAGTGAAAATCGTTGTCACTGCTGCCTGACAACAGGCTGCTCGAAGTGGGTATCGAACCCGGGACCCCTGATCCAGGTCCAGTCGTTTTAGCCACATATCTACGAGCGAGCCCTAGTTGAATATTTGAAAAGTAACTTTAGTTATTAATTAGATAATAAAAAGAATTCTTACTCTGGACTCTTTAAAAGCCATGCGGTCTACAGATCATGTCAATGTAATGCACTAGTCAGTAAATGCAATAATGGTAACATGTTTAAACAAACATACTGCATCCTTCTCCCCTTAGATCTTTCTCAAAATCAGTGTAGTTTAGTTGTTATGGCGACTGTCACTACTGCACCCTGGCACAACCGTACCCAGTCTCCCTACTATCTGTCTTATTTAACAAATGTAAATAAATAAATATGTACGTAAATATAAAACTATAAATAAATAATAAACTCTATTTAAACCTTACATTTGTAACATAACTCTAGTAGGTTTTGCTTCCGGATGATACCTACATTATGCCTTCGCATTGAAGCTCACTCTCGTTGAGTTATCTTGTCCGCACAAATCAGGGGCACCCGTGGCATTATTCACGCAAGCCGTGGATTCACGGTATTCAATATGCCGCCGGTGCCGAAACTGTGTTGTGATGCCAGCGAGATATCAATAGGGATGGAAATTGGACGGAAAATAGTGAAAAGTGAATGTCGAAGGTTGAAAAAGTCGACTTATTAATATACCGACTATGGGAAGGCTATGCTGTGTAGAACTTTCCATACTAAATCGTTCTAAATATTCTCGAACACCATATGGTTGTTGTGCAGTCAGGCGTTTTCTCAGGTTGTCAGATAGAAAACCTAACCTAGAACCCGCACAAATGTAAAAAAAAGATCTTAGATAACATGGTCTTTCTGACCCAGCTTCATAACATACAAGTGACGTTGCAGTTTACGTGTGAAACTGCCTGAATGCACATTAAATACATTTTGACAATATTCAGTATTATAATGTATGCTAGATGAAGCGTAACATGGCCTTGCCCTAACATTGGTCAGTTGTGAGGCAGAATCGGTTCATAAATCACTATTTAGTCAATGCCTGTGTCAATCACTCGTTGTCGATAAATTGTAAGTTGATTTGACATGGCATTTTTACGACAAAATGTATTTAGAGATTGGACGGAAAATAGCCGAAATATTTCACACAAAAATTGATTAGTTAGGTATATAGTAAATGGCCATATCCAACCACTAGCAGTCGATATAATGTAAGCAAATTTGGAACAATTTAGCTTAAAATTAGACAGACTAAACTGGGATAAAAATGTAAATAGATCAATAGTGTGACATATGCCACTAATTAAGGTAAAAATTGAAGAAAAAAATTGATACATTATTATTTAATATAAATAACCAATTGAGAGATTGCTAGGCCAAAGAATCTAATAGTTCTTTATGCTTTATTTAATTGAGTATTTTTAAGACAAAATTGCAGTTGCATAAATCACTTTCAACAAAGAACATCTTTTGTAAATAAACATACTTTTAATTAACTATTTTTAGATTTGGATTGTCTTAAATTGACTCAACATTTGAAATAATGGTGCCAACTGTATGTCTAATTCTAAGGCTTTATGTAATTACTTTGGCCAAATTGTTAGTTGCAACTAGAATCAGAGAAATCATCATTGCCATTTTCTTTTGCACCGTAGTACAGATTAGACCAATTTGCAATTAAAACTTGTTTTTTAACATCTAAATTTGCGAAAAATATTACTATTGGATAATACTAAGTTATCCATCATGTAGGTAATGTAGCTTAACATCTGCACCACAAATTTTCTATTCTTATACCAAATTGACAAAATCCTAGAAGCGACATCAACAAATATCATGAAACATAATTCAGATCTTTTTTTGCAATAAATATTGTCTCTGGACAAAATCAGGTTATTTATAAGTGTAGGAAAGCTCGATCACAATTTTTTTTCACACTCCTGCTATAATAAATAATACTACCAGCAACATCAACAAATGTCCTTGAGAACATATTTTAGATCTATATTTGCAATAAATATTTTTAATGCAAAATATCAAGTTATTTATGAATGTAAGAAGTTTAGTTATTAATTAGATATTATTAAAAGAATTCTTATGTTTGACTCTTTAAAAGGCATGCGGTCTACTGATCGCTCGATCGCAAATTTTTTTCACACTTTTGCTGTGTGAATAATACTACCAGAGTAGCAACAGCATCATTAAATGTCCTTTATTTTAGATCTATTTCTGAAAATAATATCAGTTTATTTATAAATGGCAAAATCCTTGATCATTTTTTTACATACAGTATTACAAAATACAATAAAACAACATCAACAAATGCCCTTTATAATTTTTATCGAAATTGATCGTTAACTTCTCATCCCTAACATCGACTAAAGGTATTCGCGTTTATCCGGGGAAGGTATCCTCACACCGGGTGCGCCAGTATATAATACACACATGCTTTTCTATATAGGCTCACATCCATTTCTGTGTAATAATATTAATTAAGTGCTTGTATGATATACGGCATAAGGGTTAAGTATGAAAGGATAATGGTTTTCGAAGCACGTGGAAATGTTTTGCATGATACTGTTTCAGATGCTTCTGATTTACTGTTTATCGATAATTGAAAATGGATTTTTGATGTTGAGTAAATAAATTTTAGCATCTTGAGTAAATAAAATTAATTATAAATTTGAACATAATTAAAAACGCATTTGAAAAATATTGTTAAAAAAGTTACATAATATTTTGATTAACTTTGGATTTGAGTTTTATCGATGCGACGCCAATTTGTTTTACTATTTCCGTGTAACATTTTATAAGTGTAATTTATTATATATATATATATATATATATATGTGTGTGCGTGTGTAAATATATAGCTCACACCTTCATAAGAATATGACAATATTTCTAAATGCAAATTATAATGATAAACCGAATCATGTCAAATTTGAAGTATGACTTTAATCACATTATTGTTTTTAAATATCATACATATTTTTAATGCTATTATAAATATATAATTCATAATTTATCATTATATAAACGTGTATAATGATTAACACTAATAAATGTGTGTCACGAGTGTTACCGTATTACTAATACACATTATTCAACATTGTTATAAGATGTATTTATTTTTACTTGAATGCCATCTTGTATAGTAGCAAATAAGTTTTACTTCAATCGCGTGTGAACCTTACGCGCACTCTTTTTTGTTAGAATAAGGTATATTATTATCATTACATTACTGAACACGCATAAATTTACGTATTTCGAAAATACTTCTCTAACATTTGTTAACTAACTTAAGGTAAGGGACATTTTTCTTCTAAACTTTTAATTAACTAATTAAAATTTGATAACATTTAATAATAGTATTTAATGTATTTTATTATTTCGATTGTACAAAGAAATTAGCATAAATAATAAATTTGAGAAAACGGAAAGAAATTAGATTAAAATACACTTTTAATCTTTTAATTAAACTTTAATAACGTTTTTAATATTAATTTAAAAAAAAATATGCTTGATAATGGTCAATATTACGATTGTACAAAGAAAATAGCCTAATTAATAAATTTTAGAGAAAAGAAAAAAATTAGCCTAAAATATTAATTAATTTTTGAGTATTGAGACATTTATCCTTAATATAATCATCGAGTTGTATAATAATAATAATAGACTCTTATACGCCAAAAAGAATTATGTCTGTTAACCTAAAATATAATTTAAACATTAAAAGAATGGGTCAACCTTGCTTCTGTGGTATTTTTGAGAATTTCGATTATTTCATTCGATCATCTCTGAATGTTTATGGCTCTTTAATTTGGGACTGCTGTGTTTCCCAAGAAGCACCAGACCCGTCTAAACTGAAAGCGAACCTCGTATATATATATATAACGCGCGAGATAAAACATTTCGCGTTGCAGTTGGATTCGATATCGGTGTTGTGAGAAGTGCGTCTTCGCTATGTCTTTGTTCTCGGATATGCAATATTTTGAAATAACAGAGGTCATTCTCTTTGTGATTGATATATATACATATATATACATATGTGTGTGTGTGTTATGAAACAATTTCTCAGCTTCAGACTGTTTCTCGTAAACTAAACTCTATTTGTTAAGATCATAAACTCTGTCATCATAGAAGGTTTCATCAAAATCATAAGAAAAAACGAAGAAAGAGCTCGACTGATTTTACCAAAAACTAATCAGCACAATTCTCAAATGTTATATTTTAAAATAAGGATTTTGTCAATAAATATATAAACTTATTGATTTTTATTGTTTAGATGAATATAGTTGTGGTATATATAATTTTTTATATTTGTACTAATAAATTGCAATTGTATTTACATTTGTTTAAGATATTAAAAATACCGGTATTCCGATTTTAAAATAAACTAGTTGGTATTGGTATTTTGCCTTGAGGCAAGTTACATGAACTTCCCGAAATGTATGAATAATCGATTTAAATAATAAAAAATAAATTAACTTATGAGTGATTAAAAGTATTCCGAGTGGATTTATTACACATAACGAACACGTTAACTTGGAGTATTTTCTAAAAGCAAATTTTCAAAAATCAACAATTTTTATAATTAAACCATTTTCCGTAGGACTGTGATGATTCAGTATGTTCAATAAGACCAAGTACTCTATTGTTATACCAAGTAAATCGTCTAATTTTAATTTTAACAAATGTCAAAAAACTACTCATTTTCTCAAACTTTGATAATTTTTTAAAATTAAACTACTTGTCGTAAGGCCGTAATATTTCAGTAAGTTCTATAAGGCCATGATATATATCACCAAAAAAAGTTCCATAAAAATCGGCTTAAATTTCTTTTTAAACAGTTAATTATAAGAAAACGGTTCGGTAGATTTTCCCCTAAAACTAGTAAGTATTATTCCCAACTAATATCTTTCGAACAGTTTTTGAATTTTTAAAATCGATTCGGTAGTATGAGCTTAAATGTGGACGAAAGATTTACCACTTTTTTCCAAATTACGAAGAAACGGCTTGGCAGATTGTCGCACAAAACTGACGACCGATAGTCCTCATTGAGATACATCAAATGGCTTTTAAATTTCTGCAATCGGTGCAAGCGTTTTTTGAGAAAATGTCGATTTACCGCAAAAAATCTGTTCACACACACACACACAGAGAGACACACATACTTTTTCCAAATTTCGTCTCACTCGATTCAGAATGGCTTGAAACGTCGAGAAAACATAAAATTAGAAAATCGGATTTTTTTATGAAAACATAAACTTCTCCTTCGGGAAGTTAAAAATTACCGAAATACCGGTATTGAAATTTTTTTAACGGTATTGCATTTCCTACTTAGTATTATACTTATACATACATCATGTGTATTGTATATATTTATTGACATTTTGTTAGAATATTGTATATGTTCATCATTATCCATTGTCAATTTTGTAAGACAATGAAAAAAAGGTTTATATCAATGAGTATAGTGTGAGAGCCAGTGAGAGTATAGGTTTATTTCCTATTCCTCATGTTGTGTTTATTTCATTTTGTAATTTATTTTTTATATGAAAACACGTCTGAGCAGTTAACTCTGTCAATCATTTGAACTCCATATAATTCCTACTTTATCAATATTTTTAACTTCCCGTAGGGTAAGTTATAGTAATCGCAAAAAAATCGAAATTGAAATTTTTTATATATTTTTACGTTTCAGGGGTTTCTGAACATTTTGGCATACCTTAAAAAAATTAATATGTGTGTGTATGTGTGTACGGATACAAATTTTCGTCGATGATTTCGGGAACATGAATCAACCCGATTTTGATTATTCAAAAAACATTTGATTGCTGTTGATAAGGAGACGTGCTGATTAGTTTTTGGCATAAGCAGGTCTAGCCGTTTTGAAGATACGGGGCAAAAAGTGCCACAAACGGTAACTCAGCTTTTAAGAGAACGGAACGTCCAATTTTAGTAATTCATTTACTAAGTAAAACTTTTTACTTGTATTGATAAGATGAAAAATTGTTAAAATTTTTATGAAAGCAAGTCTAGCGGTTTCGGAGATCTAATGAAAAAAGTAAAAAAAGCCATTTGGCGGTCAAAAATGATCATTAGAGATATGCACATCAAATTAACAGATATTTTATAGAGATTTTAACATCTAGTATAAATTTTGTTTACATTCCTATGTGTTCCGTACCAATGTTTATTCGTTAGACGGAGTTTACGCGCTTCTATATTTCATCTTTATGCAGTTAAAGTAGTACGATTGCTTTGAAAAAAAGTACGGATTTTCCAAAATATTTCAAAATAAAGAAAAATTTTTTTTTTCAAAAAGTTTTTTTTTATTTTCAAAAAAAGTAATTTTTTGTTAAAATTTTATATTTTCTGAAAAATCTAATTTTTTCAAAGTCATTTTTTTCAAAAATGTTGATCGTTTTAAAAAAATAATTTTTAGTACGGAAAGTTCCAGCAGTTTGCCTTAAGGCACGATGCCATGCGCCCCACTAGGTCTATTTTCCTATGATGGCATTTGCTTAAACATAGAAACTTAAACTCTCTTAATTTATTTCTTATAAAACATCAACTATTCAATGAACTGAAGATATGATAACCTATCCCACTAAATATGGAAAGTGTACATCTCTCGTACAGAATTTTTTGTTTCAATTTCCGATACAACTACTGTCAATTTATCCTGTGTATATTTGTGAACGCAAACGTTTTTAAATTATTAATGTGCCAGAGTATGCTCTGAACAGTTGACTATTGTATTCATGTTATTCATAAGATTCAGCGATCAATATTACCAACCTTCCAGGCTATCGGATACCTATACATGCTTTTCTCCTACAACAATATTCGTTCGAAAGTTTGCTATTGTATAATATTTTGCAGACGGAAAAGTTTACAAGTACCGTACTGTTCATATTTTAATCAACTTGGGAGAATATTCCTATGAAATTAGTTTAGCACTTGTTTCATTTAGTTAGCAGATCGATTTAACTTTTTATTGACGCGTTTTTTCATTTTTTCGATCTGAACTTGCTAACAGATTTTATGTTAATAAAATAAGTTTTTATTTGCACATTGAATATTATATGCTCACATGGGAAGTTAATATAAAGTAGATGTGCATTGTTGGAAAACAGGCATGAGCAGAATGTTGGATCAATTTTAGTAAAGCTACAAAAACATTACCAATAAATCCTTTGAATGTCAACTCATGGACATTCTGCACCTGTTTCTCTCTATATACATACAGATATACACACAAATAGATATTATATATTACATTTAAAAATAAATATCGAAGGAGAAACAATTAATTGTCATTAGGAAACAGCAAATTGTAAAATTGTGACGATAGAACTTTGATATTACCTAATTAAACCACATTTTATGTGGTTCAGCCTATATTATTTTAGACTGTTGGTGAAGACCATTAAAGTGATCAAAAATGTTCTATTCAACGATTAATTACGCAAAAACTGCCAAGATACTCAACTGATGTATTTTGAACAAGATTTTTCCAACATGCCCATTTAGTATACAATGTCCTTTCAAGGCTGACAATTGTAAATTCACCAAATTTATTAAATATCCTTAACTGGATAGTTGTAAATAAAATAGAAAATAAAAATAAAACTAGTGGTGTGTATGGCATCGTGCCTTAAGGCAAATTACTGGAACTTCCTGTACCGTGTCGAAATGATCGAGGAATATTAAATGTTTTCAAATAGATTTTTATAAATATTGTAACAGTCTAATATTTATAAGAAATATATAAACTGAAATGCAAAGTTGAAAATATTTGTTCAATGTATATTAGATCTTAAGTCAAGATTACAATTAAAATCTGAATTATTTCGATATACAAAAAATGAAATTGAAAAGAAAATTAAAACACTTTTTTTCGAAAGCAATTATTTTGTTAGGAATCGAATTTTTTTTGAACCATTCAAATCGGTTGATCCATGCGCGCGAAAACGTGGACAAAAATTATATCCATACATTCATACATACACACACACATCCATTTTTTCTGGGGTATGCCAAAACGTGAAAAGATTTCAAAAATTTTCAATTTCGATTTTTTGACGATTACAATAACTTACTCTACGGGAAGTTAAAAAGAGAGATTTTTGAAGAAAACGTGAAGAAAAAATTGCACTTATCTGCTAATTCTAGAATAGAGACTAGGCCGATAATCGATTTAAATTTTGTAGTATTAGCATTAGAAGTAAAATATTTTTTTTTAGAAATTTTGATGTTAACAGTTAAATTCATGTATTGACTGAATTTTTGGAAGCGTAAATATATTTACTTCAATAACTTCAAGAAGTCCAAGAAAGTTTGTTGATTGATTTTATTTGAAAACGACGGTAGCTACGATTTTGAAAGTTATTTACTTAAACCCAATATTCATTTTGTAGTTGTACATCAATTTATAGAATAAGCAATTATAAAAAAGCCAATAGTTTTTAAATAAAAAGAGACAATACATAAAAGTTGTGTCCATATCCAAGTTAGCAAAATTACTTCTTGTACACATAAATAGCATTCAAATGCAATTCTCCGAATTGAATTAAAAATCTATTTCAAATGAATATTGTATGCAAAATCGAGAGTTAACAAAAAAAAACTTTTTCTGGCAAAGAAATTTAGTAGAAATTGAAATAATGCCTTGAACGTTTGTGTGATTCAAGAGTAAATTGAATCTATGAATGCTAACAATAGAAGACTCGACGAGTTGAACGAATAATAGCTCAGACGAGCAACATCTTGTACAATAAAGAAAATGGAAAATTACAAATTGAAACGGCCAACTAAGTAATTGAAAATTGTAAGAAAAGAATCAATAATAATCGGCTTTCATATAATGTATTTATCTGTGTTCATGCCTGCTTCACAAATATTATAGAATTACTTTCGTCTACCTAACAGCAACAAAATTATTTTACCGCCCTAAATACTAAGCTAGTTTTTAAGAAATTTACCATTCTGAAAGTTTACTTTAACCAATACACATCTTACAAATAAATACCATTGTAAACCATTAGAATCAAGTTTATAAAGGTCTCATATAAAAGTATTTCTGGGCCTTTAAAGTAATTAGAGTACCTGTGTACAGTAGAACTACTAACTTTTACAATAAACATTGCGCTGGAACTCTACAAGTTATTTACGAAGTCCTTATCAATATTCTCTTCATTATTTATTATATATGGTAGCGTGTAGCTTAAAGGTTAGCGGGTAAAAAGGTCCACCATCAATATTTCGAAAACGAGCAAAGTTAAGAATTTTCATAAACAATATTTGAAAGCAGAGCAAAAAAGATGCATAACCTTGATTCTTCACAGCTACCAGGAGATAAACGGCTATGTTTGAAAATTCATAACAAAAGTAATTTCTTTCGTTATTTGTTTTTAGTTTGGTTGTGAGCACTGTTGTTTAGTTTACGATACATTAATAAATTTTAAGTATAAGTTATTTATTGATTTTATGAGATGTATAGTTATTTTTAAGTTGTATTCAATAGTTTTTTTCTATAACCTTTATAAAAGGTTGCATCTGGTTGAGGTTAAAAGGACCAATGAATCCAGGTAAAGGAGTAAACATTAAAAATAGTAAAGCAGATTGTAAACAATTTTACAAGATATGAATTAAATGAATAGTTATTCTAACTCTGCTGATGAATATTTCTAACAAAATGCCAGATCAAGGTTGTTATCTCTGTAAAAAAATGCGTCAATAAAATTTATATTTTGCATTTGTTGAATAGTGTAGCTATTATTTTGTAAAATCCTTTTAAAATATAATAAGGCATTAGATCCGTTTGCCACCTGGGCGTCCCAATAAACCCCGCCTATGGGACAAAAAGGACCAGGTGACAACTTTTTGAAAAAAAAAACA
Organism: Ctenocephalides felis; assembly: GCF_003426905.1. NCBI lineage: Eukaryota > Metazoa > Arthropoda > Insecta > Siphonaptera > Pulicidae > Ctenocephalides > Ctenocephalides felis. The sequence goes on along the minus strand of NW_020536415.1, from coordinate 3,031 downwards.
GCAAGAAAATACATTTTTACAACGATGGAGTCGCTGAGAGTTTTGCTGAAAGTAGTAAGATAGTTGCTTGTTTTGACATACGTTATTAACTTCCCGTAGGGTAAGTTATAGTAATCGCAAAAAAAAAATCTGAATATTTTGGCATACATTGTGGTGTGTGTATGTGTGTGGTGTGTGTGCGGATACAAATTTTTGTCGACGATTTCGGGAACACCGATCAACCGATTTGAATAATTCAAAATACATTCGATTTGTATTGATAAGTGACGTGCTGATTAGTTTTTGGCGAAGGCAGGTCTAGCCGTTCCGAAGATACGAGGCAAAAAGTGCTAAAAACGGTAACTTGGTTTTTAAGAGTTCGGAGGGTACGATTTTAATAATTCAAATAACATTTTACTTGTATGGACAAGATGAAGAACTGAATAAATTTTTGGAAAAGCAGGTCCAGCGGTTATAGACCCTCAATAAAAATAAGCAAAAAATATGCTTTTTCGCGGTCAAAAATATTTATTGAACATATGTACAGCAAATTATCAGATATTTTATAGAAGTTTTAATAATGTGTACATATTTTGTGTAATTTTTTTTGCGTTCCGTACCAAGATTTTTAATTACGGTTCGGGAAGTTCCAGCAATTTGCCTTAAGGCACGATGCTATGCACCCCACTAGTTTCTTGTAATATAGTTGCTCAAAGTCGATCTGATCCTTTGTGTCGCGCCTAACCCTATATTAAATTGAATAATGAAATACATTCTGTAAAATAAAAAACACCTAATCATGCATTAGGCCTTATACAACTTGATAAGCTTTTCACAACCTCGTTTGTATGAATCGCGAACTTTTTATATCAGATGATTGAGTTGTCCGAACAAACAAACGGTAATAAAAACAATCGCGTGCATCCGTTCGGTTTGATAAAAAAATTTAAAAAAGCCTAGTAAAACCACTATATTTGTGGAGCAACAAAGCCAAAATTCAATATCTCTGCATGGCAATACTGTAATTGATAATTCTTTATTACTGGCGCGTGTACATTTTCGTATAATTGGGGTAATCTAATGAAATAGTAGACGCATTCGAAATTGGCCGTGTTCACAGAACATTTTTATGGCGTCTGCTGCAGACCGAGTTAGTTACTGATAGCAATATGGCATGTTGCCGACGAACGAGCCCTTGATGTATGGCCGTGCATAAAAACCGTCCCTGATTTGCTTTGACCCCACTAAGAGCAAGAGTAACAATTACCACTGGCTTGTTACGCTTTTCCTATTTCATGCTGAACCCGCATTATCCGACAGAAAATTTCATATTTAATGTAAATTAACTAATTCCAGGGTTGTCTTTATTGTGATAGAATTATATTTAGTCTAATTCATGCGAGGTCAAAAGAAGGCAGTGTGGATCCAAAGATTTACTTGGAACTGAAGAAATTTTCCATACCGAAATTTAATTTTTACAGATTTAAAATTTTCTGAAACCTTTGAATATTAGATTTTCAAAAAATTTAAAATTTTTAATAAAATTGAACTATTTAAAAAACTGATTTTTGTTTGTATTCTGAATTTCTTTTTAATTTTGGTATATTTTCAAAGCTATCAGTTTAGCCGTTTTTATAGACAAACTATCGAAGCACGTAAGCGTCACTTCGCAGTCTAACAGAAAAAGTTTGGTAGAAAACCCATAAAAATGTAAACAAAATTTGTACTCATTAAAATCTAAGGCTCGTCCGTAGGTGAGCGGTTAAGAGCTACGGGACCTGAATCAGAGGTCCCGGGTTCGATACCCACTTCGAGCAGCCTGTTGTCAGGCAGCAGTGACAACGATTTTCACTTGGAAATATAGATAGCAATATGTTTCCATGTAAAAAATAGCCCTTGCCCGGAATTGATGCACCAATAAGAAGACAGCCCTATTAGATTAATTCTAATAACAAAAATCATCAAATATGGATGGATTAACCAGTGGGTTACCATCTAAAAAATGCGAAGTAAGGAGAAGTTTCAGCCCAACAGCTCATAGGACTTAAGGTTCTGATTGCTGTTAAAAATAAAAAAAAATGTTGAAACATATATGAAACATATATAAGAAACATATATTAGAAAAGATAACATATTCTCATTTTTAGATGATTCAATCTCAAACTAGTGAAGCGCATGCATCGTGCTTAAGGCAAATTCCTGGAACTTCCCGTACCAAAAATTATTGTTTTTTTAAAAACGATTAACATTTATGAAAAAATTTACTTCAAAAAAATCAGATTTTTTAGAAACTATAAAGTTGACAAAAAATACCTTTTTTTTGAAAAAAAATTTTTTTTTTTGAAATAAAAGTTTCTTTATTTTGACATATTTTGGAAATTCTAAACTTTTTTCAAAGCAATCGTACTGCTTTAACTGCATAGAAACGAGATGTCAAAGCGCGTAAGCGACGCGTCGCCGTCTAACGGATAAACATTGGTAGGAACCCATAGGAATGTAAACAAAATTTATATTATTGTTAAAATCTCTATAAAAATATCTAATAATTTCATGTGCATATGTCTAATGATCATTTTTGACCGCCAAATGGCTCATTTTTTTACTTCTTCCTCCATATCTCCGAAGTCGTTACACCTGCCTTTCCAAAAATTCAAACAGTTCTTTACTTAGTCAATACAAGTAAAATGTTTCTTTGAATTATTCAAATCGGACGCTCCGTTCTTTTAAAAACTAGGATACCGTTTTTGCACTTTTTGCCCCATATCTTCGGAACGGTTAGACCTGCCTTCGCCAAAAACTAATCAGCACGTCTCCTTATCAATACGAATAGATTTTTTTTATGAATTATTCAAATCGCTTCATCCGTGTTCCCGAAATCGTCAACGAAAATTTGTATCCAAGCACCACACATATATTCAGTTTTTCTAAGGTATGCCAAAATGTTCAGAAGGTTTTGAAACGTAAAGATAATAAAAAAAAATTATTTTCGATTTTTTTGCGATTACTACAACTTGCCTACGGGAAGTTAAAAATCAGCAAATCTATAAGTTAT
>NW_020536414.1:26420-42860 GCF_003426905.1 Ctenocephalides felis | reverse complement strand
AGCTACTGGTACAGACCACATACAAATGTATATGAATTCATTTTGTTCCAGGTTTATTTATTGTACAAAATATTATTAGAAATGATAAAACCAGCGCTGAGAAGCTGTTTGCTGCTGACATTTTGGAAATACTAATGGCTTTATCAAAAATGGAAATACCAAATGGTGAAAGTAAACAAGCAGTAGTAAAATCTTTTGCTGACAAATGCTTAAAAGATGCCGAAGCAGCTGGTTTCATTAGAAAACCCACAAATGAAGAATTAAATTCTACTGAACAAGAAAACATTGATGATAATTGATTTATTGATCAATCATGCAGGCAAGTATTTTATGTAAAATTGATATGTGTGATAAACACTATATAAGATTTCAAACGTATTGTTACTAAAGAACTGTATTTTATAGATCAAATTTTATAAATATTATTGTAAACATCATTAAAATATATTTTATATAAATTTTTTGTCCGTTTTCAATATTCTGACATAATTACTATATTCGTACTAATAGATTGCAATAATCAAATATCATTTTATTTAATTTAGATTATCATAAATGATGCTACAGAAATAGATTAATTTAATATGTTCAAATATTACACATTTTTGTGTGTTTTGCGTACTAATATAGCTATCAAACCGAAAATTTAACATTTAATATTCCAATATAAATAACCTATGTTTTCTTAGTTATTATAAATAATGTTGTCATTATTAAATTTAATTGTTGGATGTTTTGAATACAAAAAGAAAATAGAATCACTTTCGTTCTTACATACATATAATTTGAATACAAGCATGTCGGATTGTTTATTCTAATTTCTAGAGGTAAAATATGGGGATGAAATATCACTTGGCCTGCTCGTTTTCTTATATACTTCTCTAACTTTTATGGGATACTATTCTTCTCTTACTATGCGATACTATTCTTTTCTTAAATAGAAATAGAGGGCTTATTTTGTAATAACTATTTAATTTTATTATTTATTTGCTTTTTTTTATTAATTTAGTATTTGATATATATAAATATATACACCTAAGTCTGTTTTTACATGGTCTTTTTGTACACGGTTTTGATATAACACGGTTTGAAAATAGAATATTTTTAATTTTTTTTACACGATTTTATTCCATTTAGCACGATTTGAAATGTTATGTACTTAAATTTTTTTTGTCAAATTTAATTTTTTCGAAGTATGTTCATATCACAAAAAAGTATTTATGAAAGAAAAAAGTCTGAAACCATCGATAGTATCGATAGTTTGCGAACACTAGTTTAAAGATTTAAGTGAATTCCCCTTTAGCGCGAACAAACAATTTTACTGGTCAAAGCAAATGTGAATAGCACTAATTTAGGGAAACCTTAAAAATTGAATAACCTATTCTTTTCGTTCACAACATAGTTTTTTAGTTCCTGAACTTGCCATACATTTAATTTATATTACTTTTAAGATTAGAGTGCATAACTTTTTTATCATTAATTACTATGCTTGTGAAAATAAGCATTATATATTTGATTTAATAAATAAACATGAATTCTTGTTCTTAAAAATTCTTGTTTTTCACTAATTTTAATAGGTTTTAGAGATTAGGAACAAATCACCCATTTTTGTATAAGATCAATGTCTTTTTTTACACGGCTTCTTCTGGAACCAATCTACCGTGTAAAAACAGACTTAGGTGTATATATATATACTGGATTACAGCAGCACATAAAGTGAAGTTAAATAATTTTTAATTGAAAAAGTAGTTTACTATTATTAAGGAAAAAATGTGTGATCTTGTATATATATATGCAATAAAACTCCGTTAAGACGATTTCCCACAGATCTGGTCAATAATGCGTCTTAAACGAGAAACAGTATTATAGGGGATAGAAACAATATGTTTAATGGTGCAGTGACCGCTATAAAGTGGGGTATTATGGGACAAATCGTATAAGGCATTATCGTATTCAGGGTTAGTCCTACCCTGAATGAAATGCGGGCGCAACGTCGAGGGGGCGCCATCACACGTAGTTTTTCACATAATTTTAATGACAAACTGTGAAAACAGTTAAAAATAATAGAGGAAAAGGGGCGTCAAGGAAAAAATCGCATGCGTTCGCAGCGTAAGTGTTAATTATTAAATTAATTAAATGTCTTTAATTAAATGTCTTAATAAACATGATTTTCGTTGATATCTATCTATGTATTTGTTATTTTTAATAAATACATAACAGAATTGTTCATACATTCGATTATCCGGATTTTTGATTATCCGAATGCCTATCGGCAACGATTATCGAGTTTTTACTGTACATATATGTGTTACTTTCGTTAATAAAATAGGAGAATCATAACACTTAAGAAATTCTAGTTTAATTGTATGTACGTTTCGGTATACATCTAGACAATAAATAATAAATTAAAAAATCCAAATAGTTACAATTTAGAAATTATGTTAAACATGCTAAAAATATAAGTACATATTTACAGTATTTAAAAATTGTACATCTAAAAGTGCATAATTACAAAGTCTGAATTAATTGTTTTACCCGAGATTTTTAAAATATTACTCTATGGTTTGGCAATAAAAGATTCAGAAGGGTAATAAAAATGCCACTGTTTATCAAATTTGCAAAATAACTGATACAAAAATATAATTATATTTTTACAATAATATAAAGTATAAAATGCATATGTAATTATAAAATTATAAAGGTCGTTCAATGGCGTAATGATTTAACCAGCTGCCTTGCGAGGACGGGGTCGCGAGTTCAAAACCCCGCTCTGGACAACCTGAGGTCATGCAGCAGCGATGTCTATTTTTACTTGAAATATGTTTCGAGTTGAAAATAGCCCATTTTAGACACTGCGGTGTCAAATGGCATTGGGAAATCTCTCTCAAATAGAGTTGTAGTTCAACTCTCTCTCTCTCTCCATATATATATATATATATATATATATATATATATATATATATATATATATATATATATACACACCTGTGTGTATATTTGCAAGTACATATGGATATATGTATAGTATGCATGTGTATAAATTTGTGCGCCTTAGATGTGATGTTTTTGTATACATATGTTGGCAAGGGCGCTTGCGAAGCTTATTTCTACAGGTAGGTACGCACTTCAGACATGCATACTAGGTATGGATACAATTTTACGAATGTCGACATCGATATCGAAACTATATACTACATACGTTTCTTATTTTGTAAACTTTATAAAATTATCATAATTATACCATAAGTATAGGGTTAACTTCTGTAAGTATGAAATTAAAATAATAATAAATATAAGTACTATCTAAGTTTTAAATTGAAATCGATACAAGTGTAACACTACATGGATGTTGTTATAAATTTCAGATTTTTTACATTTCTTCTTGCAAAAGACAAAAACAATAGTAGCGGTGTTAGGCGTCGGCATACCGCCAACGGCCACGCAAAGTCGTTAAGCAATTATTCAAAAATGGTTTAATCATTTCATTGGCAATAAATCGCATTTACTCATACAGTTATTTAACTATAATTTGGTTTGTGTGATTTAACGTTATCTTAACTGAAAAAAGTGAGGTCTTTGCAAACTCTAATTTTGCCGATGAAAAAAGGAGTATTGTGATTGAATTTTGTTCGAAATATATAAAACTATGGACAATATTTTATATATATATATATATATATATATATATATATAGTAAACAAAATCCCCAGTCTCGCTAGTTTTACAGAAAATTTGGAACGAGCGAATGTACAAATCTATATAATGTAACACAAATAATTCGATGGAATTACAAATGATATAGTATGCGCTCACAGTTTTCAAAATTTTTAATAAATTTCGTGCACTACAAAAATTTAAATTAACATTGCTATAAAACTTATTAACTTCCCGAAGGAGTTTATGTTTTCATCAAAAAATCCGATTTGCTAATTTTATGTTTTCTCGACGTTTCAAGCCATTCTGAATCGAATGAGACCAAATTTGGAAAAAGTGTGTGTGTGTGTGTGCGTGTGCACCAACAGATTTTTTGCCGTAAATCGCCGTTTTCTCAAAAACGGCTGGACCGATTTCAAAAATTTAAAAGCCATTCGATGTATCTCGATGAGGACTATTGTTTGTCAGTTTTGTGCGACGATCGGCCAAGTTTCTTCGTAAATAGCAGAGAAGTGAAAAGTTTCTCGTCCACGTTTTAGCCTGCAATTCTGAATCGATTTTGAAAATTCAAAAATCGTTCGAAAGATATTGGTTGGGAATCGACCTGATTAGTTTTTAGTAGAGATCGGCCGGGCCGTTTTCTTGTAATAAAGTTTTTAAAAAAAATTTCGACGAATTTTATGATTATTTTTTCACGGTAAATACCATAGTCTTCTAGTTTCTATTTTTATCATACCTGATTTCAAAATTTCGATTTTGTCGATGCATTTGACCACCCCTAGCATTTAACCTGTCAGCGGTGTGGAACGTACACAGGTGTTCGACACAGGTTTTTTTTTTTTAAAGATGGATAAAATAGTTTATATAAAACTTTTTTAATAAAATTCTTTTATATAAACTAGTTATAAACAAAGATAAAGGAGAAATATAAACAATAATTTATGTATTAGAAATAGCTATAATAATTGTATTAACTGAAATTCTTTGATAATCATATAAATTTGTAATAATTTTTAAAATTTTTATAATATAATATATTTTCTATAATTATACCAAATAATAAATAATTTTGCTTAAAAATGTATTAATTTAGAAATGAGGTAAAATTCATTTGATGAGTGAATGATATGATGATAATATCTGGTCCACCTATTCTGAAAATGTTTTTTACCTCACATTCTCTCGACGGCTTCAGCGGTCTTGCTTTAACAGCCAGCGCACATAGATATATGTGAGAATATTTTATATGTATTGTAAATTATAAGAACAAGGCAAAAGCAAAGAAGAATGTTGGATCACAAAAATCAACTGGCATTCTGGTCTGCAACACCGTTAGTTTAATGATACATAATATGTACATTTTTAATGTTTATTCGCAAATAAACATATTTATCAAGTTTATTTATTAAATATTGTTGTGCAAAGTGCAAAATGAGTTCATCATCAATTCAGTTTCCGAGTGCTCTAAATTGTTTCTGTATTAATTCCAAGTTTGGATCATTTATAAAATAAAAGTGTTTGTGTGTATTGTTTCAAGTTTAAAGTTTAGAAGAATTGTTGTTAGAACCAAAAACAGTGTTTACATATAGTTGCAATGTCACAAAGGGATTATTCTGAGGTAAGCATATCTCTATACAAATAAGTTTATACAAACTATTTGTATAAATTTAATAAATTGCATATTTACTCATATATATATATATTTACTCATATATACTTTTAAAATTACTTTGCAGGTCTATATACCCTTAATTGTAGAGCAACTAACATTCCCATACGTTAAGTATCACATCTCAAGAATATTGTGTTAGAACACAAAAACATAAAAAAGTAACTTGCCTACTGATATTAATCTAATAACAATTTTAAAATATGATATGTTTCTAAGTTAGTCGACTTATAAAGTTCTGTCATTTTGTAATGTTGATCTAGAAACAGTGCTTTCAATGATTTATTTTATTTGTTGATCTCACTTATGTATTACAAGTTTTTTAGTATTTAAAGCAAATTTAGCAAATCTGTTACTTTTATCCATGAAGCCTCTAATTCTTTTCGGTAAAACTGTTACACATCATATGAATTTTTCGTAGTCCCAGACTCCCGAGGCAAAGAACCGCGAAAGACCGACATGGTAAATAAAACATTATGGATCCTATTTGAAATTTCCTGTAAGGAACCTTAAAACCTGATTCATGTCGGCATACAAAGCAAACACTAATTAAGTCAACATATGCATTGCGCCCACTAATCTCGCCGCAACGTCGAACAACAAATCTTGAAAAATAATAATATAGTCAGACAGTAAGTCAGACTTAAGGGTTGTCTGCACCATCGACTGTATACTGAAATATATACATTTATATTTTATAATGCAATGCACCAATTCCAACTGTAGAATCGGCCTACATGCACTGATTTTTTTTAATATTATGATAATATAATTAAATATATTATCGTTTTTTATTTACAATTTCTTTAATAATTTTTGAATGCTAGAAAATTTCTAATAAAGTCAAATGTTAAATTTGATGTGTAAATAGTATTTTGATAGTAGAATACCATATATTGCAAAATATATTAAAATATGATATTTAAAGTATAAGATTGTGATGCAAAAATGATTTAATTACTATATTCTGTGCTTTTCATTTTTTATTAATGGCATTTTCAGAGCTTTTTTTCTGATTTTTTATATATAAGATTGGTTTTTCCACAAGTGTTTAATACACTAATAAAAAGTCGTATATGGGTAAAAATAATAAAAAATAAATTTAAAAACATATAAATATTTATATATATATATATATATATATATATATATACATAAATATATAAATTTTTAAATAATCTAAAAAATGAGTATACCGCGATTATTTTATACCCATTCACTTTTAAGTCAGTAGTTACTGAGCGAGTAAAGAATAGAAAATTTAACAAAAAAAAACTTTACTGTTTGTGGTTTCTGGCAGGACGAAAACATCATTAAACCATTTATGGTCCCAGCAAAGTCAAATGATACTTTGCCCATGCTTCGCCCCTATAATTTTCTACCTATCTACAATAATATAAAATGTGGTTTACGTTACTTTTCGTTTACCTCACGAATGCGTAAAACTTAACAGTAACGATAGAGCCTTATGTATAAAATATTGTTATTTTAATTTATTTAAAAATTTCTTGAATTTATATTGTCTTTATATATAAATTTTGTATAATCTTATAGAATATTATGCTTATATTAACACGCTATAATTCTACAATTTTTTAAGCTCAAACTTTAATATGACTAAAATAAATATGATAAAAAATAAATTCGTCAGAGACCTGTAAACATATATAGTATTTAGACATTTACATCTACTTCAGCACATATTATTATTTAAAAATAACTCAGAAAGTTTATACACATACACGTTGTTTTAAGATAAACTATATTGATTTTCCACAAGTAATCAAAAATTTTATTTCATTATTTCTAGGTGGAACCGCAAGGAACTTCAGAATTACCAGCAGCTAGTCAATCTTTATTTTTGGAAAAGGTAAACAAAAGAACGAACATAATTTAATTAATATTGACGTATTAGGTCATTAGTTATATACAATTACATTACAACGGTACGTTATAACATTATTGAATTAAATTTAAATTATGCTATATTAGCTCTTAGCCAAAATTAATTCTATCCCATACCATAAAAGTATTTATTTCTGCTCCAAAATAATATAATCCACATTCCTGCATCGTAGCATAATTTAATATGTTTTTATTCAAATGTTGAATCAGTATTTTATAGATTAAGGGGCGTTGCTCTACTTTCTCTCTGTTGTAGAACATATTATTTACTTTTCATAGATATATTTGTTATATTATATTTTTAGAAGCGTTTTTTTTTCTGTAAAGCATATAATTGATGTCAGTTTTGGATATTTTCTTACTAAAGGTTTGATTCAATAAGTAGTAGATATATATCAGAATTTTCTTTATATAAGTAGTATTTTGGTCGAGAGACAAAATAAAATAAACTCTACTAATATTATAAAAAGTTTAGTTTAAAGCGAAAATTGTTTAGCAAACATCCAATGAATTAAAATTAACAGCTGCCTAGTTACGCCCACGTATGTAGTAATATATTTCTCTTTTATACAAAAATGAAATTTTGCAATATAACTATTTGAAACAAATTCTTAATATTTCTGCAATGTAAGAATGGTGTTTAAATATTATAATTATTTTTTATCAAGGTGAGGCAGTCAAATGCTGCATGCGAAGCAGGTGATTTTGCTAATGCAGTAATACTTTACACAGAAGCTCTAAGTTTGGATCCCACAAATCATGTTTTATATTCTAACCGTTCTGCAGCACGAATAAAGCAAGGACATTTTTCTTTAGCACTGCAAGACGCATGCAAAGCTAGAGATTTATGTCCGACATGGGCAAAAGGATGTTACAGACAAGGTAAATCTCAATCAATCGTAATATATCACATTATTGTATAGTAGAGTAGAAAACATTGATTAAATAGATACTTGTGATACATAATTATATTACCCATGCAATAATAATTGTGACAGATAGTAATAGTGTTGGGTAAAAATTAAAATTCTTGGTGTTGCTCGAAACAAATAAATTTTAAAAACCATGGGGTGTGTGGTGTTGTTCTTTGACAAATATGGTTACAATTCATTTTAAATAGGTATTTTTAAATTAATATATTAATTTATTTATCTATATTAATAATTTAGGTGTAGCTTTGCAATGCCTAGGCAGGCACGACCAAGCGTTAGGAGCTTTTAGTGAAGGTTTGGCGAGGGAGCCCAATTCAGAGCGGCTTTTATCCGGACTGATTGAGGCCTGTGAGAAATCACCCCTCGCCGGTAAACTGAGACCAACATTTGAACAACTCAGAACAATGGGCTTGGGACAAAGTCCTTTCGTCGTTATATCAGTAAGTGTAAATAATTTATATGTTTATATAGGCAACTGAGTATTATAGATGTGACACCCAATTGAACTGTGACGTCTTATCATTGTGTCTCAGAATCAAACATTAGCTGGTAGAAGTAAAGACACCATTAGTAATACTAATACTAGACTTTGAAGAAATTTACTTAATTATAGGTTCTGCAATAATATAAATATCCATCGATACTTCCTATTTAATTTAAAAACATACATAAGCAACGTCACATATTACATATCTTCAGTGGCGTCGGAACCGTGTGGGCTGTGTAGGTTTGAGCCCACCCATCAATCTCAAAAAATAAAATGCCCTAGTATGTATTTCTGAAAAAAGAAAAATAACGAAGCCTCTGGCTGTGTATCAAAAAAAAAAACAAGCCCACCCATCAAAAATTTGCTTCCGACGCCACTGCATATATTGCTTTTGCGCATTTTGTTGGAACAAGATTATGCGCTACCACCTGTACCTTAATATGAAAACAAAAACTGAATAACAGTGTTTATTTAACCATATTTTTTTGATTATTATAATGTTTTATATATTATTTATATATTATTGACTATAAAAATATTACTTTATTAAATTTAAAGCTTGAATAGTTGAAATATTTTTAAATATTTGTCAGTTAAATAATCGTAAAAGTACTGAAATATTTATTATTGATTATATATGGATTTGAAATAAGTTTAATTTGCTGCTTTCAAAACTACATACCCTATGGTGCTCAAAAATAAAGTACTCTTCATGTACTATAGCAACAAAAGTAAAAGTTATATCATACTTTTGTTTGACATTAATTTTATAAATGCGTTGATATTTCAAAATATCTTGTGATGCATGTTATTTTATGTTATTCTGTTAATAGCTATTGTATAATCATGTTGCAATCGATATGATTGCAATTGATTTTTGAATAAAAAACTTATTCGACTAAAATTAAATTTAAAGAAGATAGTATAGGATATATGTAAAAAATAGTATTGATTATAAAAAGAAATGTGGTAGGTGCTCTAAGCGAAGCCAATAAAAAAAGAGTGAAAATTTAGTATACTTACTTTCAGACTATTTTAACGTACTTAATTCAATTTTAGTCTGTCTAATATACAACTTATATCACTTTTCAGGTAGTGGGTCAAGAACTTTTGGCGGCAAGTCATTTTCAATCGGCTGTAGTAGTATTGGAATCTGCTCTGAAGATCGGTTCCTGTTCATTGAAACTGCGGTATGAATTTTTACGAATTGGATTTGGTATTGAAGTTTCCAAGTTTTTGTTTAAAAGATATTTTTATTTTTAATAGCGGTTCAGTGTATTCAGCTTTGAGTTCTGCATATTGGGCGTTGTCCCAGCTTGATAAAGCCATATCATGTATGCAACAGGACTTGGCTGTTGCAAAATCGTTAGGTGATACTAGAGGTGAATGTAGAGCACATGGCAATCTAGGATCCGCTTATTTTAGTCAAGGAGCAAATAAAGAAGCTTTAACCGCACATCGACATCAGCTTGTACTAGCAATGAAAAGCAAGGTATGTTTTTAAAATATTATAATCTTAGAAATTAAAATCAGTTTACCTGCGAAATTTAGTAGGGCTTCTCATAACTAAAAGACGTTTTTATTGCAAGTTTTATTGCAATAGAAATCTGTATATTAAGTGGTACTAAAACATATTAACATTTTATTATTATTGATGTGGAATATTGATGTTTGTATCAAAGAATTGCTTCTAACTTTTATCATAGTTATACTTAAGCGTTTAGACTAGTTTTATATCAAAGTTTGTATAAAAATTGACTAATATTTTGCTTTTGTCTTATGTTACTTTCGTAACATAAGACAAAGAATTATTATTCTTTCTTCTTATTCAAGAAAAAAATTTGAAAGACGTTTCTTAAATACTTAAAAGTTTTGCTATAATTTTCTATAATGTAGAAGTATTTTATGATCGAAAGAAATCAGGAGATAGTATAATCCCTAGACAATATTAGAATACCCCGTGTTATAATCGAAATTTATGATCGAAAGAAATCTGGAGATAGTATAATCCCTAGACAATATTAGAATACCCCGTGGTATAATCTGTGCTATGTTAAAATTTGACTCGTGGTATTCATTTGCAATTTAAATCGATTTGGATCGAGGAAACAAAATCAAGTAATTTTTCCGAATTTAATAATTCAAATATTTTAAATCATTTTTAATATATTGTTCTAATGATTAAATTGGCGATTTTAACTTTTATTCATTTATTTTTACTATTCTTGCGCTTGAGGATAAGTAACATTTTGCATGCATTATTTGTTATATATGTGTTTACTTCAATTTAAAGCAAATACCAATTATTGGTATAATATTGATCTTAGGATATGCAAGGGGCAGCTATGGCACTAACATCTTTGGGTCACGTGTACACAGCTATTGGCGACTATCAGAATGCTCTTGCCACCCACAAGCAATGCGTACAGTTAGTAAAACAATTAGGTCAGTTATGTCATATTATAGATAATATGTCATATTATAGATGCTACTTTTTTGGTACAATTTTAGGAGATCGACTTCAGGAAGCGCGAGAAATTGGTAATGTGGGTGCAGTTTATTTAGCAATGGGAGAATTCGATTCGGCTGTAGATTGTCATACGCAACATTTGAGGCTAGCTAAGCGATTGGGAAACGTGGTATGTAAATACATAATGCATCTTACAATAAATAATGATATCGAACTATTATCATTTATGTTTATATACAATCATCGAACTTATTAGTATATCTCTAGTCTATTATACGTAGACAGATTGAACAATATTTAACCCTTAACGAACGAGTGCCGCCATACTCGCGAAATTGTAAGTATTCTAAAATAATTTAATGCCGCCATACACACGGCATGACATACCTAGAAGATTTTTGGATTTCTCTTTCTGTAATTTCAATATGGGCACAATGCTGTTAGAAAATAAATTTGAATGGTCAACAAGCAATATTAGACAAACTATACAAATCTAATAATGTAATATTAATTATGCTACTTCTCTATCTTTGGAAAAGGAGCACACAAAAAATCCGTCGAAAACTATGCCCAGTAGTTATAATCAATGCGCTCGTTTGTTAAAGGTTAATAAATGTAATGATATATTTAGACAATATGACTAATATTTGTACTCAGTTGAACTAGCGCGTTTATAGCTGAAGCTAATGTTGAATTGATCGATACAAATAAAAAAAATGTGATTATTTAAAAGTATACGAGTAAGACGTTTTAACAGTACGGATAAAAAGTTTTAACAATAAATCTCTAAACTCATATTTAAAGTTATAAATTATCTCTGTATTTCAATTCCATAACTTATATATTAGTATATTTAGAACTTTTAGTATGAAATGTTATTGTTAGGAATTTATTAACAATTTTTAGACCGAAGAAGCTCGCGCTTATTCGAATCTGGGCTCTTGTCATCATCACAGACGAGACTTTGCTCAGGCAACGTTGTGCCATGATAGGGTTTTACATTTATCTCGATCTCTTCGGGATCGATCTTTGGAAGCTAGAGCTTGTGCTGGACTAGGACATGCATCCAGGTGCGCTGGACAACTGGACAGGGCAAAACGATGGCATGAACGGCAGTTGGACGCCGCTTTGGGAGCCAAAGACAAGGTAATTATTATATACATATAATAATATATAATCAATAATATATATCTACATATATATAAAAATTAGTCGGGTTTTCCTTCCTGACGATATAACTCCAGAACGCACGAACCGATTTCGACAATTTTGCATTCGTAGGAAAGGTCTCGGGCTCCGCAAGGTTTGTAGCTACGAAAATTAGTGGTGCATGGCATCGTGCCTCAATGTAAATTGCTGGAACTTTACGCACCGTAATTAAAAATTCGAGTAATGAAAATAATCAATAATTGTTAATTTTAAATTGATGTACCTCAATGCAAATTGCTGGAACTCACGTATGTACACGCACTGAATTTCACCATTCAATCAAAAATTGCTGACAATTTGGTGACATCCAATGATTCCGACTGGTCTTTCGTTTGACTTCAAACGATTGCAATTTCCAGTTTGCCTTGCGTTCGCAATGACAATTAACAAGTCGCAAGGCCAATCGCTTAGTGTTTGCGGGATAAATTTCAAATTATGCGGGATTATTTAGAAAATCATTGTTTTTTACATGGGCAGTTATACGTTGCATGTCAATCAAAAATAATTCGACGTTATACTATAATTTTATACCAAACAATAAACATTTGTATTAACAGGTGGGAGAAGGAAGAGCCTGTAGTAATCTCGGAATAGTATACCAATTGATGGGAGAATATGATGCTGCATTGAAACTTCACCAAGCGCATTTAAACATAGCTCGCCAGTTACAGGTTCGACTATTTAAACATAACATAAACAGAATTTATATAACTGCTGATTATGCTCTTCTGGCATACTTTTCAAGATAAATATTGATTCAATATATTTTTGTCAAAATAAAATAGCAATAATTTCACTGCCTACTTGTAATAGTAATACATTACGAAATACATATATGGGTTTTGAATTGAATAATTTGTTTAATTAGTCTATCGAAATAACATACAAGGACGGATAAAATGCTATTATTATTATATGCGTAGAATAAATTTTAATATATAATATTTTTTCTTAGGATAAAGCAGGTATGGGAAGAGCGTATGGTAATATAGGTAATGCTTATTCCTCTGCTGGTCTTTACGAACCTGCCATAAGACATCACAAACAGGAACTTGCTATAAGCCAAGAAGTTGGTGATAGATATTCAGAAGCATCAACACATGGAAACCTTGCAGTGGCATATCAAGCTTTAGGAGAACACGATATGGCATTGCTGCACTACCGAGCTCATCTAGGTAAAGTTACATAGAAACCATAAATTACAATTTTTTCCGATGATATATAGTTATTTATTATATTAAATATAATTGTTTAATATATTTTATTTTCAGGTATTGCGCGCGAAATGAAAGATACTTCTGGAGAAACTTGTGCTTTGCTGAATTTAGCAAACTGTTTGTCATGTCGTGGTGATTTTGCACAGGCCGTACCATATTATGAACAAAATTTAGCGTTATCTCAAGAAATGGGAGACGTAGCTGCAGAAGGTAAAGCATGCCATTTCTTGGGATATGCTCATTATTGCTTAGGCAACTACAGAGAAGCAGTTAGGTGAGCTATTTAATTTAGGGTCTAACTTAGATTTTGATCTAAAACTTAATTCAATTACGATTTAATATTATTACTTTTATTTTATAAATATTGTTTGTGGTATTTAAATTCAATATCATTTATTAATTTTTTTTATAGGTATTATAATCAAGATTTGACCTTAGCGAAAGATCTGCAAGATCATGCCGTCATGGCCCACGCGTATTGTAATTTAGGCTTAGCACATCTGGCTTTAGGTCATTTAGAAACAGCGCTGGAATGCCAAAAATATTTTTTAGCCATAGCTCATATGACACAACATCAACAAGGAAAATTTAGAGCGCTGGGAAATGTTGGTGACGTGCTAGTAAAAATGCAAAATGAAGAAGAGGCGTTAAAAATGTACCAAAGACAATTAGAATTTGCAAGACAGGTAATGTGAAGTAATTTAAGATATATCTACAAATAGATATATTTTATTGTTTTTTATCAATTAGACTCAAGATCGGCATTTAGAAGCACAGGCCTGCTCTTCTCTTGGTCGTGTATACCGACTTCAAGAGAGGTACGATTTTTCTTTAGCACACCATACTCAAGAATTATCCTTGTTACAAGAATTGGGAGATGCTCGGGGCGAGTGTAGAGCACAATCTGCACTTGGTGCTATACATATTGCTTTAGGTCATTATACACATGCGTTGAGATGCTATCAGGTAAGTCTAAAATCATGAAATTATTGAATATGTAATTTATTATTTACATCCATCATGTTTATAAAATTAACTTTCAAATCTCACATTTTAATACAGGAACAATTAGACAAAGCGCGTGAATTGAAGGACTGTATCGAAGAAGCTCAAGCTTACGGAAATCTCGGTATTGCTAAATTTAATATGGGGTACTACGAGGAAGCCATAGGATTTTTAGAGCATGTAAGTATTAAATAAGTTAATTATTATTGTTAAAATTATAAAGTGGAACATTTTCTTGCAGCAACTAGCACTACTTGAGCAAATACCTTCCCACTGTTCAACAGCTAACATATCTTCACAAGCCATTGTAGAACAAAAAGCGCGGGCTCACGGATCACTTGGTGATTGTTATTCATGCTTGGGCGACTATGAGGAATCTTTAAAGTGTCATGAAATTTATTTAAAATTAGCTTTGGAGAATTTGAAATGTGCAAAAGATCAAGAACGGGCATACAAAGGACTTGCACATTCACATAAGTAAGAACAAACAAGATATTTCTTTACATTAGTCGTACTTAAAAAGTAGAATATAATATTATAATCACCGATATATTCAAAAATAATTTATAAATTTTTATAATATTAAATTTTACTTTACTTTAAACTGTAATACTTAATTATTTCAAATTATTATTTTTGCTATAAGGAGGCTGTTATTAATATTATTTTTACAATTACTTTTGTTTTTATTAAGGTCGCTTGGTAATTTACAACAAGCGCTGGTTTGTCTGGAGAAACGGCTAGTGGTTTCAGATCAATTAGGAAATTTACAAGAAAAATGTCTAACTTACGCCGATTTGAGTTTTATCCACAACTCTTTGGGACATTCGGAACAGGCTATTTCGTGCTTGGAGCATCAAAGAGATATTGCCAGGTAAAATATTTTATTACAATGTTTTTCAATATATTATCCAAAAAAATATTTCTTGTAGCATAATACGTCTTGTATTTTTTTAAATTGTATATTATGTAATTATTTTTATAGAGAACTGAACGACAACACCATGATTTCCAATTCATTATCGGGATTGGGTCTCATGTATGAAAAATTAGGAGATCATGAAGCGGCATTGAAATTTCACCAGGAAGATTTAAAACATTGTACAGATTTGCAACTAATAGATTTACAGGTAATTTACATGAAAATAATCTTTATTGATGTTAGTTTTTTCATTTGAAAACATTTTATATAGTAACTAATTACGTGTAAATTTTATAACAGTTAATTTTGATAAACAAATTTTTAGAACAGTATGTGTTAGATAGGCACAATTATATTTTCAATACCACGGTTTCTATAATTATTTTTATACTGTTTTTTTATTTTTAACTCAAGACGTTCAAAACTGTGTTTGTTTCTTACTAACCAGGTCTAATTTTTATTAAATTATGTTTTATTCTTATAACTAAATCTCGTATGAGATTTAGTTCTGTTCAATTTACTTTATTTCAACTGAATACGCACCTTGCATTAAATTTTCGTTTTATGATACAGAAGAAATAATTTTTCACAATTAATTATGGTTATTATGAAACATTATTTGTTAAAATAAATAAATAATTTTTGTTTCAGATGCGTGCTTTGGGTCGTATGGGTCGCGCCTACGAATCTCGCCAAGACATCACAATGTCCTTAATGTGTCTTCAGCGTGCTCTCACGCTTACTAATTCAATTTGTCAAGAGGAGAAAGAAAACAATGATATCAGTTTTCAAACAAATTTGAGAGGCAACCGAAAAAATATTAACAAAGACCTCTGCGAGACTCTGAGAACAGTTGGCAGAGTAATGTTATACAAGGGAGACATTAAATACGCTATTAGGTAATAATAATTAAGGTGACCATATTCTTTTGCATTAAATCCGGGACGGATTAGAATGTGTGTGAAAGCGG
>NW_020536414.1:0-25420 GCF_003426905.1 Ctenocephalides felis | reverse complement strand
TTTTACTATTCTTGCGCTAGAGGATAAGTAAAATTTTGCTTTGATTATGTTATATATGTGTTACTTCAATTTAAAGCAAATACCAATTATTGGTATAATATTTATTTTAGGATATGCAAGGGCAGCTATGGCACTAACATCTTTGGGTCATGTGTACACAGCTATTGTGCGACTATCAGAATGCTCTCGCCACCCACAAGCAATGCGTACAGTTAGTAAAACAATTAGGTAAGTTTAGAGAACATATTATTTCATGAATTATGGATATCTCATATTAAAATACTACTTTTTGGTAAAATTTTAGGAGATCGACTTCAGGAAGCGCGAGAGATTGGTAATGTGGGTGCAGTTTATTTAGCAATGGAGAATTCGATTCGGCTGTAGATTGTCATACGCAACATTTGAGGCTAGCTAAACGATTAGGAAACGTGGTATGTAAATACATCACATACATCTATACAATTCATCTTGCAATAAACTAAGATATCGAACTATTATCATTTATGCAATCATCGAACTTATTAGTATATCTCTAGTCTATTATATGTAGACAGATTGAACAATATTTAACCCCTAACGAACGAGTGCCGCCATACTCGCGACATTGTAAATATTCTAAAATAATTTAATGCCGCCATACACGTGGCATGACATACCAAGAAGATTTTTGGGTTTCTCTTTCTGTAATTTCAATATAGGCACGATGCAGTTAGAAAATAAATTTGAATGGTCAACAAGCAATATTAGACAAACTAAACAAATCCAATAATGTAATATTAATTATGCTTTTTCTCTATCTTTGGAAAAGGAGCACTTAATTTTTTAAAAATCCGTCGAAAACTATGCCCAGTAGTTATAAGCAATGCGCGTTAAAGGTTAATAAATGTTATAAAATATTTAGACAACAGGACTAATATTTGTACCCATTGTCAGTTAAACTAGCACGTTTTCTTTTAGACCGAAGAAGCTCGTGCTTATTCGAATCTGGGCTCTTGTCATCATCACAGACGGGACTTTGCTCAGGCAACGTTGTGCCATGACAGGGTTTTACATTTATCTAGATCTCTTCGGGATCGATCTTTGGAAGCTAGAGCTTGTGCTGGACTAGGGCATGCATCCAGGTGCGCTGGACAACTGGACAGGGCAAAACGATGGCATGAACGGCAGTTGGACGCCGCTTTGGGAGCCAAAGATAAGGTAATTATTATATACATATTGTGACAAGTGGGGGTTGAAGCCCCCTTCTTGGGGATTGTAATGGCTGCCTAATACTATATTTTAGCATTGCATCCCATTACGAAAGGGTTACTTCGACACTTCAGTCGCCCGTTAGAGTACCTGTAATTACCTGTAGGAGTTAGTAGCTACTATGCGAATGAAACCAAGATTACTTTTATAACTAAATCTATTTAAATAATTAATAATACATCTCGTATGTATTTGTGGAACTTGACTGTACTTGCATACAGTCAATGTTTCCTAACTAATACCTTTTATTCTTATATCTGCTTATATAAATGCATGGGGGAGAATAGCTACAGCTTATAATTTACATGATCTGACCTTAAGCTGGACCTGTCTTGTGGCACAACACACACAACTAACACTAACGTATCCCAAGGCGTTCGCCTATGAGATACGTCTTAGATGGCTGTAACTTCTTAATTGCACAGGCCCTCAGAGCAACTCACTGATGGACCCCAAGAACCAATAAATGGTTAAGGGTAGGGATGGTGTACTTTGGGGTGGACGACCATCAGGCGACAATAATTATCAATAACACGATAATATTGATTATTGTCACAATATATACACACATATATTGATATTATAATTTTATAACAAATAGGAAAAATCAATTTTACTAATAATAGAGATCAATCAATCAAATTTATTATCAATATCTAACAAAGTCACTGGTGTTCCACTGATCTACCATCGCTTTTTGACCTAATACAATAACATATTTTAAAAATTATAGTAAATATTATATATTTATGTTAATATTTGATGTAACCATGATAATGAAGCAAAAAAAATTAAAATTATAATTAATAGTAATATAATATAATACATAAAAATAGTATATGAGAGAAGAGAATATTCTCAGCGATATTAACTATTTATAATATAGTATAGTAAAACTATTGCTCAAATAATAAATATAATATATCTTTATTTATAGTATAATATAAAATAGTTAAGTAAACAAAATAACTCGACGTTATACTATAATAAACATTTGTGTTAACAGGTGGGAGAAGGAAGAGCCTGTAGTAATCTCGGAATAGTATATCAATTGATGGGAGAATATGATGCTGCATTGAAACTTCACCAAGCGCATTTAAACATTGCTCGCCAGTTACAGGTTCGACTATTTATACATATTATAAACAAAATTTATATAACTGCTGATTATGTTCTTCTGGCGTACTTTTTAATATAAAATATTGATTCAATATATTTTTGCCACAATAAAATAGCAATAACTTCATTGCTTACTGTAATAGTAATACATTACGAAATACATATATAGGTTTTGAATTGAATAATATGTTTAATTAATCTATTGAAATAACATGATAAACAGTTAAATCGGTTGATCCGTGCGCCCGAAATTGTGAACGAAAATTGTATCTACACAAAACACACACTTATACATGCATCCATTTTTTTTTTTATAAGGTATGCCAAAATGTTCAGAAAGCTTTCAAACCTAAAGATATGCAATAATTTACATTTTCGATTTTTTTTGCTATTACTATAACTTACACTACGAGAAGTTAGAAAAAATCCAAATTTTCAAAAAAAAATCAAACTATTAACCCTTTCCACTCGAATGTCGCCGCTCCGGCGGCAAAATTCACATTAATCTCGGAATTAGCGAGTGGAAAAGGTTAAATGTTTCAAAAAAGTTCAAAATTCTCAAAAATCTATTTTTTTTCAAGTTTTAAAGAACGGATAAAATGCTATTATTATTTATATGAGCAGAATAAATTTTAATATATAATATTTTTTCTTAGGATAAAGCAGGTATGGGAAGAGCGTATGGTAATATAGGGAATGCTTATTCTTCTGCTGGTCTTTACGAACCTGCCATAAGACATCACAAGCAGGAACTTGCTATAAGCCAAGAAGTAGGTGATAGATATTCAGAAGCATCAACACATGGAAACCTTGCAGTGGCATATCAAGCTTTAGGAGAACACGATATGGCCTTGCTGCACTACCGAGCTCATCTAGGTAAAGAAACCATAAATTATATTTTTTCCGATGGTATTAGTTGTTTATTACATTAAATTTAATTGTTTAATATATTTTATTTTCAGGTATTGCGCGCGAAATGAAAGATACTTCTGGAGAAACTTGTGCTTTGCTGAATTTAGCAAACTGTTTGTCATGTCGTGGTGATTTTGCACAGGCCGTACCATATTATGAACAAAATTTAGCATTATCTCAAGAAATGGGCGATGTAGCCGCAGAAGGTAAAGCATGCCATTTCTTGGGATATGCTCATTATTGCTTAGGCAACTATAGAGAAGCAGTTAGGTGAGTTATTTAATTTAGTGTCTAACTTATATTTTGATCTAAAACTTAATTTAAATACTATAATTTATTTTATAATATCGCTTGTGGTATTTAATTTTAATATCATTTATTAATTTTACTTATAGATATTATAATCAAGATTTGACCTTAGCGAAAGATCTGCAAGATCATGCCGTTATGGCTCACGCATATTGTAATTTAGGCTTAGCACATCTGGCTTTAGGTCATTTAGAAACAGCGCTGGAATGCCAAAAATATTTTTTAGCCATAGCTCATATGACACAACATCAACAAGGAAAATTTAGAGCGCTGGGAAATGTCGGTGACGTGCTAGTAAAAATGCAAAATGAAGAAGAGGCGTTAAAAATGTACCAAAGACAATTAGAATTTGCAAGACAGGTAATGAGAAGTAATTTAAGATAAATTTATAAATAGATATATTTTATTGGTTTTTATCAATTAGACTCAAGATCGGCATTTAGAAGCACAGGCCTGCTCTTCTCTTGGTCGTGTATACCGGCTTCAAGAGAGATACGATTTTTCTTTAGCACACCATACTCAAGAATTATCCTTGTTACAAGAATTGGGAGATGCTCGGGGCGAGTGTAGAGCACAATCTGCACTTGGTGCTATACATATTGCTTTAGGTCATTATACACATGCGTTGAGATGTTATCAGGTAAGTCTAAAATCATGAAATTATTGAATAGTAATATATTATTTTTATTCATATGTTTAAAAAATTAATTTTCAAACCTCACTTTTTTAATACAGGAACAATTAGACAAAGCGCGAGAATTGAAGGACTGTATCGAAGAAGCTCAAGCTTACGGAAATCTCGGTATTGCTAAATTTAATATGGGATACTACGAGGAAGCCATAGGATTTTTAGAACATGTAAGCATTAAATTAGTAAATTAGATATGTATTTACATATAATTTTTATTATTTATTTTATCTATTCACATTTATTCATTAGTATGGTAAATTCATCTACTTTGATTAAAAATTACTACATAGCATAAATAAATAATGAAAAATTAATTATTATTGTTAAAATTATAAACTGGGACACTTTCTTGCAGCAACTAGCACTACTTGAGCAAATACCTTCTCACTGTTCAACAGCTAACATATCTTCACAAGCCATTGTTGAACAAAAAGCGCGGGCTCACGGATCACTTGGTGATTGTTATTCATGCTTGGGCGACTATGAGGAATCTTTAAAGTGTCATGAAATTTATTTAAAATTAGCTTTGGAGAATTTGAAATGTGCGAAAGATCAAGAACGGGCATACAAAGGACTTGCACATTCACATAAGTAAGAACAAACAAGATTTTTTTTAACAATGAGTGTACTCAAAATTACATATAATATAATATTATAATCACCGATATATTCCAAAAATTGGATGTCTATTCTATATTAAAATATTACTTTTTTCTGTAATACTTAATTATTTCAAATTATTATTATTGCTATAAGAAGACTGTAATTAATATCATTTTTACAATTGCTTTTGTTTTTATTAAGGTCGCTTGGTAATTTACAACAAGCGCTGGTTTGTCTGGAGAAACGGCTAGTGGTTTCAGATCAATTAGGAAATTTACAAGAAAAATGCCTAACTTACGCCGATTTGAGTTTTATCCACAACTCTTTGGGACATTCGGAACAAGCTATTTCGTGCTTGGAGCATCAAAGAGATATTGCCAGGTGAAATATTTTATTACAATGTTTTTCAATACGTTATCCAAAAAATCCTCTATAGTATAATTTGTCTTATTTTTTCTTAAACTGTATATTATTGATTATTTTTATAGAGAACTGAACGACAACACCATGATTTCCAATTCATTATCGGGATTGGGTCTCATGTATGAAAAATTAGGAGATCATGAAGCGGCATTGAAGTTTCACCAGGAAGATTTAAAACATTGTACAGATTTGCAACTAATAGATTTACAGGTAATTTACATGAAAATAATCTTTGTTAATGTTAGTTATTGTTTTATTTAAAGAAAAAAAAAATAGAGTAACTAATTACGTATAAATTTAATAATAGTTAATTTTGACAACATCACGGTTTCTATCATTATTTTTTATATTGTTTTTTTACTTTTAACTCAAGAGTTCAAAACTGTGTTTGTTCCTTACTAATCAGGTCTAATTTTTCTTAAAATATGCTCTATATAATTTCTCGCATGAGATTTAGTTCACTTCAATTTACTTTATTTGAACGCGTTACGGACCTTTCATCAAATCCTCGTTTAACGATACTAAAAAGATAGTTATTTAAAATTTATTATGGTAATTATGGAACATTATTGTCAAAATAAATTAATTATTTTTATTTCGACTAAAATGAATTTTTGTTTCAGATGCGTGCTTTGGGTCGTATGGGTCGCGCCTACGAATCTCGCCAAGACATCACAATGTCCTTAATGTGTCTTCAGCGTGCCCTCACGCTTACTAATTCAATTTGCCAAGAGGAGAAAGAAAACAATGATATCAGTTTTCAAACAAATTTGAGAGGCAACCGAAAAAATATTAACAAAGACCTCTGCGAGACTCTGAGAACAGTTGGCAGAGTAATGTTATACAAGGGAGACATTAAATACGCTATTAGGTAATAATAATTAATTCACAATTCTGTATTTAAATTTTATCTTTACAGCAATTACTTCTACAATTGTATAACTGTCTATTGTACAAATTTATGAATTCTAGTTTCAAATACTGTTTATAATTTTTTATATTCATCAAGAATCTTAGTAGATAGCATTTATTAACTATTTAGTTAATTGCTTTAAATGAAAAAATATTAACATTAGTAAAATAATCATGATATATTTATTTCAGATATTTAACGCAAGGATTGGAAATAGCTGAATCATTGGGCGACAAAGAAGAAAAGGTCTAATTGCAATTTTATTAAATTTACTGAAAATTTTCTTAAATATATTATTTAAGAAAATTTAATATTATTTGTATTAATTATATTTCACATTATTTTATCAGAAATTATTGTTATACAATATTGCGTTTGTTTCGCGACAAATTTGTTTTCAAAGATAAATGATGATCTATTAGCAATTTGATTTTCATAAGAGATTTGTAGTTACATCAGTATAGCTGTGTGATATAAATCCGCATTTAAACTATTTAATTTATTTAAGAATCATTTTTTATTTTAAACACTGAGTTTGCTCACTAGTATCTACAAAAAATAATTTTTATTGTGTAAAAATTTGCAATAATCAATTTATTTCTCTCAGGCAAGGATGCGTTATAGACTAGGATTAGCTTTGCACCAGGACGAAGATTATGTAAATGCTTTAGAAAACTTCAAAAAGTCCATCGAATTATTGGAAACGTTAAGGAAAGCACAACGCACTCATGATAAATTAAAACAATCATATTATGACGTGCAAACAGATTGTTATTACGCATTGCAAAAAACTTTAGTAGGTCAGTACATTTAGAGTACATTTAGTACATCATCATGTTTCATATTTTTGATTTTCTTTATTTACACTATTTTTTATGAAAAATAATTTGCTAATGTATGTGTCTCAAATAATTTCAGCATTATCAAAATATGAAGATGCTCTTGTGATAGCAGAAAAATGTCGAACAAGATTATATGCGGATTTAATAATAGAAAAACAAAATAAAGCAAACGAAGAAACTAAATTAAACGATAGCTGTGATATTACTTTAAGTAAGTTCTCACTACATGGCTGAATGTTTGTTATTTATTTTTAAAAATACATTTCTAATTAATTGTTTTGAAATATATCATTTTTAGGCACACTTATAGAAATAGTTAATCGACAAAAAGCCTGCGTACTTTACTATAGTCTTTTAGAGAATCATCTTTATGCTTGGTGCATCGTTCCTTTCAAAGGTGTTATGAAGTTTCATGATACTCCATTATTATCAGAAGAAAGTGATGAAGGTAATAAAATACTTCATATGTCTCTAAATACTCATTTTATATAATACATCGATTTTATTATGTAATGAATGCATATGTTCAACTTTCCGAAGGAGAAGTTTATGTTTTGGTAAGAAAATCCGATTTGCTAATTTCATGTTTTCTTGTCGAAGTTGCCGCTTAACCGTTTTTAAAAGTCTAAAAACCGTTTGAAAAATATCAGTTGGTAATCGTCCTCATTAGAAATTTGGTCGAGTTAAATTTCTTTTGACAATTTTGATGAAACTTTTATGATGATAGAGTTTATGGTCTTAACGAGTATCTTAAAATATTATAGGCCTACAAAATTGATTTAATTATAAAAATTGATTAGTTTGTTAATGGGTCGTGTCAAAATTTCAAGATTATATTGTCACAATTTTAATTGATGCTAAATCTTAATTTTTTGTTGATTTATTTGATTATTTTTAAATAATAATGTTAAAATTATTTAATATCGATTTGAATGCTCAAAATTATTATTTTGATAGATTCTGGATTTACTTGAACAAAATTATTAAGCGGTTCTACATCATCATCTATAAATAATATGATAATCGAAGTACCAATTGTACCATATAAAATTCAATTTCATTTGAATCGCATTATTATATTAAATTTATTGATTTTAGGTTCGCAATTAACCGCAAAAATAAAATTTCTACGAGAACATTTAATGACTAAAAATGCTAATAACCAAAATAATATAGAGGATATATCAAATCAGCCCGAAGAAAAATCTGGTTTCTTGCGAATGGTGAGTTAAAATCAAAATTATATCGTTTAATTAGAAATAATTTTTGAAAATACAAATGCATGTTTATGATTTACAATATTAATGTTAAATATATTTATAGGTAAATAGGCATAATTTGCTGAATTCGAGCAATTATTCCCTCAGTTCATTATTCAGCGTTGGTTCAGTAACTAGTCTTAGAGGATCAACACGATCTAGAGGATCACTTCATTTTGATACTCCAAATACTCGATTTGATAAAAAGTTACAAAATAGTTCTACTACACATTCAAGTGCGCAGTCCCTGCTTGAAGATAACTTTTCTGAAAATAATCTTAGTTCAGAAAATAGGAATCAACATACAAAGTCTCTCAATGATACTCTATCGGCGCTGTATGATCTACTTATAGCGCCATTTGATGATATACTACAAGA
This sequence comes from Ctenocephalides felis, assembly GCF_003426905.1. Classification (NCBI taxonomy): domain Eukaryota; kingdom Metazoa; phylum Arthropoda; class Insecta; order Siphonaptera; family Pulicidae; genus Ctenocephalides; species Ctenocephalides felis. The sequence continues at coordinate 16,723 of NW_020536414.1, read as the reverse complement.
AACAGGTATTAAGTAGCTTATTTTATTAAATACATAATTATTTGGTGGTTTAAAAGCAAAAGTTTACATGACCAGTTGCTCAGCTTCGAATGATTTTTTGTGTTTAAATTACAACTTTGCTTCCATTCATTTTAGCAGGCTCACATCTAGGAAAATATTTTTATTTTATTTTAACTCTATATTTATGCTACTTACTTTTATTGTTTCTATAATAGGTAGATTGATTTTTTAGGTGTCAAAATACATAGTCGACTAAAAATAAAATTAAAATTTATCGATTTCAGTTTGACGATTTTGTTTAAAAATACGCAAAATAATTTGTTAATAATTATTATTTAAAATATTTTTATTATTTATTTAATTATATTTAACAGAAAGTCAAATTTTACCAAATATAAAATGCATGCGGTAATCCCTCTTTAAGTTTAGAATTATTAGATACTATTTTTGTCATAAAATTGAAGTATTTAAGGGTTGCAGTACCAGTACCTAATAAATCTTTGATTGATTTTTAATTTGATTGATTAAAAATAAATCGTATTATTATATTTATTCAAACTAGCTTTGAATGTTTTTCAAAAATTATTAAAAGAAAAATATATTCAAAATAGGCACAAAAGAAAATAATGTCCGAGAGAAATTGATACTGGTCATTGAAAATGATCTGTTTGCCGTACCGTTCTCAATACTGCGAAATAAAAATTGTAGCACTCTGGCCCAAGTAAATGAAAAGCAACATCAGTATTTGGGTGATCGTATTGATTTGATGGTCGTCCCGTATTTGAAAGTCTTGAAACCAACTGGGCATAAAAATTCAAGAAAACAACTGGGAAATGGTATGTATTTTTGCTTAATTAACGTAGTAATTTTTTAAGCTGCAGATATGATAAGAATAATTACTTTATAATTATTATATGTATTTAAAAGTATTTTTAATTTGAATTATGATCGTTATTTTAGAGTCTATGAACGCGCTCGTTATTACAAGTCCATTATATGGAGGATCGAATCATGCTGGTTCGCAAAATATAAATGTAAGTTCAAGCCAGGATGCTTCAATGATTGCTGAGTTGTTACATTGTAAAACACTTACAGATACTCAGGTATGTGGTGAATTTATGCTTATGAAATATGTATAACAAAAACTAGTAGAAACGTTATAAAATAAACTCGTATTTTCAGGCTACCAAAGAAACTGTAACAGAAGAAATGTACAACGCAGATTGCGTTCATTTCTCAGCTCAAATATGTTGGTCTTTAAAATCAATTGTCCTGAGCACGGGCGAGCCAATAGAAAATCAGGTTCAGGTAATATTTAGTTGATCAATCAATTTCTTTATATGTAGTGAATTTATTTTATTTTTTTAGTTCTTATATAACTATTCACCAAATTGTGTTATATTGTTCGGATTAACTTTTTTTTTACCAAAAACAGATAATCAATTTATTTTTAATCTCTCGCTTTACCTATGCATTATAAATTTTATTACCAATAAAAACTTCTAAAATAATCTTCTATTTTATGTACAATATATTAAAAATGCTAAATCTAATAGTCAAATGTGTATTTTTTCAAAAATAGTTTATAGCGAGAGTTTTGTTTTGCTGTTATTTTCTAAGACTAAGATATACAAATATATTTTCATAATTGTAAAAAATATAAAAATATTCGTTGTTACATTACAGAGCTCAAGTCGTCGAACATTTAGTGGCGATGGAAGTTTAGAGATACATGAGGTAGAAATGAATCCGAATATATCATTGGGCGGTTTAAATGATGGTCTATTAAACACTAAAGATATTTCACAGTTACAACTCAATACAAAACTTGTAAGTAATTAAATATAATAATAATTTGCAAAACATTATTTACTAGTACTCTACTAAAGGTAGGTACTACAAATATAAATTTTGATATTAAAAATGTTCAAAGAATTTGAATTTTGTACTATCGTAATTGTAAATTAAATAGGTTGATAATTTAATTTATTAATATTTTTGTAGGTTGTAATTAATGCCACGATATTTGATGAGACTGATGCGAATTATGATATTGTTATGAAAACTAATACAAATGCTTTATATGAATTATCAAGTGCTTTTTTAAACTCTGGTGTTCATTGCGTTTTGGTCTCTTTATGGCCAGCTAGTGATGTTGGTGCAGTAAAAATACTTTTGAAAACTTTTTATTCTTCGCTAATGCAAGGATCGAGAGTTGCTAGGTAAGCACACTTTTATTATTTTACATATAAGATGTATAATTACTTATGTAAATTATTTGTAAAATGTATTTTATTCAGAGCTTTATCAGAAGCCATGCAAACGGTTCAGTATACAAAGCAATTTTCGCATCCGGCAAATTGGGCTGGTTTCACATTAATGGGATCTAACATCCGTCTCTGCACAAAGGTAAATTCTTGCAATTAGACATTTCAGCGCAAATATTAGCACTTTTACCAAAGACTTACATCAAAATATATTAAATGCTTTACAGGCTGCACAAATGAATGAATCTTTACAAGATATTTTATTACATCATAACCCGGAACATTCAAGAAGGCAATGTTTGCGAGTGTGTTTACATCTGGTCGAAAAATCACTTCAGCGAATTCACGAAGGTCGAAGAAACGCAATGTATACCACTTTAAGGTCAATCGAGAACAAAACGACGAGCAGTGGATCTAAAAATGGTGACAAGGAAGAAACAGAAGATTTAACGAAGTATAATAATGCTGGATGGAAAAACTTATTGATTTCTGTTGGATTCAGGTACTATTTTAAATTGGTTTAATGTACGTCTGATGAAGTTCTATTTTTTATGCATATGGTTGATTTGAGGAATCTTTACTATCTCAAGAAGCTTATGTCTAAATATCTTAATAATATATGGATATCTTACAATTATATAAGGATGGGTTACATCATCCAGGATAATCTAATGATTTTCGTCTTTATGTATATTTATATTACAGATAAAATTGTTATTCAATTTATTTTGTTATACTTTTGTGTTTCATTAAATTCATGTAACCATTAACTTGTGCCGAGCACTGTTATTTTCGTGCTCATGCCTAGTTTATACACTTGGCCATTAAATAATATGCGCCAAATAAACTATGGAGTGACTAATTCAAAATATATAGCAAGAATGATAATCATTTTTTGCTCGACTTATGATTGATTGCCTATGAATTGATTTTAAAGATTTGAACCGGCTGCCAATGGTGTTCCTTCGTCTGTATTTTTCCCACAAAGTGATCCGTGTGCACGACTCGCAAAGTGTTCTGGAATTTTACAGGCTCTACTTGGTTTATCACATGCTTCACTGCAAGCAGTCCAGGTATTGTAAATGATTTTTTATTGCATTACATCTAAAAGTTTTTAATGTTACCTTTTTTATTGAATAATTTTATTAACTTCTTGTAGGCCAAAATGGGCCAAAAATCGAAAATGAAAATTTTTGCATATCTTCACGTTTCAGAGGTTTCTGAACATTTTGGCATAATTCAGAAAATGGATGTGTGTGTATGTGTGGAGACAATTTTTTGTCGACGATTTCGGGCGTATGGATAAACCGATTTCAAAAATTCAAAAATTTCAGCCGATTTCAAAATAATCTATTTGAAAATTTAATATTCCTTTATCATTTTGTTATCATCCTTCAGCATATTCCAGCAATTTGCCTTAAGGCACGATGCCATGCACCACTAGTTATTTATTTTTCTTACTAAATATGCGTATGAAATTATATCTTATTTATTATATGCAGCTCAGGTTATATCTACTGTAGTACAGAAAGTGATAGTAAATATTGTATAATAATAGTACAGATTAGTTTTCTCTATATACTATTTTTGACGTATTGTTTTCGATTAAAATCCAAAAAAATATATGATTATTTTTCCACTCATCAAATTTGATTTTTCGCAGTCATTAATAAATGATGAAACGAGATCGAAAAAATCAGCCAAGCTTAATTACAATAACACGCAACAAGAAGAAATTTCACAAGAAATAATTTCAGCTGTAAAAAAATGTTCCGAACAATTAGTAGAGAAGCAACCAGGCGATGGAATCGAAATTTCTTTGAGTGTCAGGTTAGATTTGCAATTTTCATAACCACTTTGTCGCTACAATTTTATTGAAATTATAATTGTAATTGTTTCTTCTTCAGATCTTGGAGGATTACTGGCTGTCATGAATTATTTGCTTCGTTAGGATTTGATTTAGTGTCCGTCGGCAGTGATCGTATCAAATTAAGAGCAGGCAAAAAAGCCAATACGAGGCAGACACAGTTTGCATTAGAAGCACTTACAGCATTAATAGGTAAATTTGAAAATAATCATATTAATTTGATATTAAATTAAATTAGACATTTTTGAAAAGTTTGGTCCCATTCCTTAATTAATATTTTGTTGTATATAATATGATAATGTATTTTAATTATAGGAATATTTATTAACGATTTTTTAACTATTTTTTTTATTATTTTAGCAATTGCAGATGAACCAAAAAGTTTGAGTAGCAGTAAAAGCAGTTCAATGGAAAGTCTGAATAGTGATAACAGCATTTGTCCATATATATCAAATCAAAGAAATGTTAACCCGCAAACTCTGAATGGTAAATTAACATAAATATTTATTACAAAATTTACTAGATCATCATTTAATGGATTGATCATGTCTTCATTTATAATTTTTACAACGAAGGCTATAAATGAATTATTTTTTATCAAATTATTTATTTCTTAAATCTTTAGATGTGCATCAGCAATTAGATAAGTCAATAAGCAAGTTAAGTTCTGGAAGAGGCGCATTTATATCTTACGTCCGTGGTAGAGGCGAACCGGATGGTGGGAGCACCATCAACAGTCATGCCCCTTCGACCACTTATACACAAAGTCAGCTCAACTCCAATGTGCACATTCATCCGCTAAATAGTAATTCTCATATAAATCTACTTATAAATTCAGACAATAATTTGCACACGAACTCAAGAATTGCAACTGCAAATATAAAAAGCGTTGAATCTAAAGGCTTATGGAATGCTAGGAATCATTATATGGGCCTGAGCAGAACTGCAGTAAAAGTGAGTAATTTATGGGTTACATAGTATATAGTTGAATGATTTTTGAGCATAGCCATTTTTCGTATACCTTCCGCGTATTTAAATTATTTTGCATATTTTTTCGAATATATTAATAATTTTTTTATTAATGTTATTTTTAATTTATATGCAGCAACATTACACCATAATTTAAAATTTGCCTTTAGGTATGCAGACCAGGTGGAGGAAGTGAGAGTGATGCAGCGTTTACACCTAGCCCACCTGTTTTCTTTCAAAATCCGCATAGTACTATCACTAATAGTGTTGACAACGCCATGACTTCTGAAAATATCTTAACAAATGATGTTCAAATAGCTCTTGAACACCAAACACGCATTCGATCTTTATATAACTTGCACCGAGAAGGTATATTTATTTGAAGTAAATTATATATATACCTATAAATTGTTTCCGACCTCGAAGGACAATAATTTAACAACTTCTCACCAAAATAACTTGAAAGCACGTTTTCAATTAGTATAAATGAATATTAATAAAATAACTAATCCTGATTTATTTTTATTTTTAACAAGTTTACTCATTCAATCTTCTATTTTAATTTGTTGTACTAATTTAAATTTTCTATTTATTAGATGTTTTGCCACCACTGCCGCCACCAAGACACGTCAATTCATATACAGATTTTATAAAAAATAAAAAATTAACCAAAGAAAATGATTCTGTAATCAAAAAACAAGAGTTTGACAACACATTTAATATCAAATTTGAGAAAGAAAGTGCAGCCAAGTGCAATATGCATATAGCTCAACATGCTTCTAATCCTTTATCAGAACAATCAGAAAAAGATGATAGTTTTTCATCTAACGATTCAATCTGCCAAGTTAAAACATTAGTTAAACGGCAAGGTGCTCTAAAAGAAAATTCTAAGTTTTTGCCAGAAAATAGCATGCTTTCGCTGTCAGTTTACAACAATTTGCCATTAAGTGGTTTGAATTTTGAACCTTCAAATGCTGATGCTGATTTTAATATGAGATCCAGTAATAAGTCTGATATGCAAATTAATGACCGATTAAGTGTACGTACAAGTACTTCGATTAACGACTCTGGAAAAATGATGCAGCGTCATAAATTGCTTGAAATAGCAAATAACTTGACCATCGGTAATATGATTTATATTTTGAAAATAATATACTAACAGTCCGTGCATGCAATTAGTCGAATATTCTCATTATGAAAACTAATTTGATACAAATATTAATAAACTTTCAGTTTTTTGGCCCAAATTACTCACATACTTATATGTTAAATTTTGATCATGTAATATCGGATTTAATATTTGTTATTTACCAAAATTTCTATTCCTGTGTTTTCTAGTAATAAGGTTTTTGAAGTGAAACTATTTTTGGATTAAGGTAGTTACTTTATCGGTGAATATAACAAAAAAATCATTGTACAAATCATTTACCGTTTACTAATAATTGATGATAATCTCGTTTTTTATTTTTATTTTTTTATGTTTTTCTAAAACTGGACATTCGATTTCGTCTAGCAATAGACATTTTACAATAAATTTTATATAGTGTCTATATGGATAACAAACAAGTATGTTTATACATGCTCGAGATCTATAAAAACATTTTTTTTGTTTAGATAAAGATGGCGAGCCTTATAACAGCAAAGAAAAAGAATCACCTAAAGAATTATCAAATTCGAACACTTCATCACTAATACGACATCCGAGTCATGCTTTAACTCCTGCGATATCAGAAGTTTACCACGAGCGCAACATAGGATTAGGTCTAGCTCCTCCTTTATCAACTTTGCTTTTGACCAACGATTTAAAAAATGAAAATGACAAATTTGATGGCGAATTTAATGAATTTTTGAAAAGGGATGAAGGTGACGGTAGAAGTGTGGCTGATTCTCAATGCTCCAGTCATTACAAGGCATTAACAAATGGGTCGGAAAAAGCAACTGGTATGCTGAGAAAAATGCAAATGATGTCAATCAAGTCAAATTCTGATGCGAGTCCAGCAACAGAAGGAGCCGATAAAGAAAAGAAGGGGTCTAGTAAAATTGTCAAAAAATGTTTATACAGGAAGAAAAATCCTAATTAGTCGTTAGTAGAATGTAACGTCCCCAAATCCATCCAAGCGCAAGAAGGACTTTAGAATTTAATCAAGCTCCAAATATCTAAATACTTTATTTAGAGGTTTATAGTCAACTAGTGAAATCGATAAATCAAGATCAGCAAAAGATCTTAAGGTAAAGTATATTAATTGACTACTAAAATATGCGTTTTCCGAAATCGGACAATTTGAAGATAAAAGCAATTGTGAGCTTTTATAGCAAAGCGTATTGTGATTTATTTGTATGTTTTATAAAAGTATTTTTATTAAGTCCCGAATATTTTACGTATTTATTAGTTTTATATTGTTAATATATATTAGGATTTAATTTCCCTTTCGTCCGTGATATGTTTGACTCGTAAATTAAATATTATCACTTGGTTGATTGTATAGTTTATAAGTCACATTAAAGTTATTATCTAAGCAAGCACGTTTACTTCAACTACGTTCATTCACTAATAGAATTTAAAATATTTCTTGATAATTTATGTATAATATGTGTTAAATTATTTTATCTTATATATAAATGGAATCACTGCGATATGTATTTTGATATATCAATATTAGGATCTTAATATTTTTTTTACAAATAGTATAGGCACGTAAGTATATAAATCAAAAATTATCCTTTAATTATAATACTATTTTACATAAAATATTTATCCTTCTGTGGAACGATAGTAATTTAATGTATATTCAGAAATATATTATTGATAAGTGTATATTATATATAGAGTGTTTTTAATAATAATAAATTATTATATTATTAGTAGCTTATTAATCATTGTAAAACAAAACATATGTTGTATTAAATATACTTAATTTATCTTTTATAGTATATTCTTTAGCCATGTGAGCCGGAATAAGTTTTATTGAGATTTAAATTCTAGCAACCACGTGCGTAGCTGGCTATAATTGTAATAAAAAAGACTCGATTTTAATTGTTATATACTTAGGACTCCTAAGTTAGGAGATTTTGAATATTTGACATTATATTTAATCAATGGCATGTAGTGCTTGATAAATATTTATGCTAGAGTTCTAGCAAATTATTCAATCATTTTCAAAATTGGCTAATAAACTGCTTATCATATGACGTTGCACGAGGCAATTAATGAAAATAATTTTGATGACAAAAGTGTCTACATAGTAAACAGCAGAAATTATGAAATAACTAGTTGGTATTGATTTTTTGCCTTGAGACCAGTTACATGAACTTACCCATATGTGTAAATAATCGACTTAATCAATAAAAAATAAATTCATTTATGAGTGATTAAAAGTATTATGAGTGGATTTATTGCACATAGTTGAAAACGAACAAACACGTTAACTCGGAGTATTTTCTGAAAGCAAATTTTCAAAAATAAATAATTTTTATAATTGAACCAGTTTCCATAATTACTTTGATTTTAATTGACTTTAATGGTTTAGTATGTTCATTAAGACCAAGTACTCAGTTATGCTAAGTGAATCGTCTAATTTTAATTTTAACAAACGTCAAAAATTTACTTATTTTCTCAAACTTTGATGAATTTTTAAAATTAAACTATTTGTCGAAGCCCGTTATATTTCAGTAAGTTCTATAAAACCATGATATATATCGCCAAAAAAAGATCCATAAAAATCGATTTAAAATTTTTTTTCAACAGTTAATTACAAGAAAACGGCTCGGTAGATTTTCACCTAAAACTAATCAGTATCATTCTATTCCAATTAATATCTTTTGAACAGTTTTTGATTTTTGAAAATCGATTTGGTAGTATGAGTTTAAATGTGAACAAAAGGTTTAACACTTTTTTCCAAATCACAAAAAAACAGCTCGGCCGATCGTCGCTGAGAAACGATAATCCTCATCGAGATACATCAAATGGCTTTTGAATTTCTGAAATCGGTTCAGGCGTTTTTGAGCAAACTTTGACGAAATGTCTAATTTTGGAAAATGTAAAAAAACAATACTAATTTTTGCAAACTTTGTCGAATTTTTAAAGTTAAACGAGTTGTCGTAGAACCGTAATGTTTTAGTATGATCTATAAGACTATGGTACTTACCGTCAAAAAAATTATAACAAAAATTGTCCGAAAAAAAAATTTCGACACTTTCTTACAAGAAAACGGCCCGGCCGATCTCTACCAAAAACTAATCAGCACAATTCCCAACCAATATCTTTCGAACGGTTTTTGAATTTACAAAATTGATTCAGAATTGCGGGCTAAAACGTGAACGAATTTTTCACTTTTCTGCTATTTATAAAGAAACGGCTTGGCCGATCGTCGCACAAAACTGGCAAACAATATTCCTCATCGAGATACATTTTTAATTTTAAACTAAGTTAAAATCAACACTATATCTTATGAAACAATTGAATAACGCATACTTAAAACTTATATCAAGGTCTTGTAAGCTCAACAATAAAGCCCACGATGAAAAAACTAACAACAAAAGAAAATACTTTTGTCATACTTTTGGATTTTTAAACATTGCTGTTTATCTTCTGATAGCGACGTCGTAAAAATTAAGGTGATGACTGGTTAAACATTTATTTTCTTCTATTTTCAAATATTATTGTTAAAAATTTCTTAACTTTACTTTTGAGATATCGCCGGACCTTTAAGCCCCGCTCTACCCTATTCGAATTCAATAAGCGATTTTTAAATTGCTGTACAAAATTCAAATCAATCATAAAAGTGTTTGAAAGCGGTTTACTCGAATGGTTTTAGTTAATGTTACGTGTCATTAAACAAAATACGAATTTCTCGGTAAGTGATCATGAATATATAAAAAACAAATTATTTAAGTAATAAATGATAAAACTAATTTTATACTTGCATATTCTTGGAGGTGATTATCAATAATAAAGTAATGCTTTTGATAATTAATATCAGTAATACATATTGTTCGGTGATTTATTCTACAAAACAAAAAATAATATTTATCATTTAGTGCCGATTTATAAACAAGAAATGAATTATCATTCTTTATTAATTATTATTAGTGTTAATTATATATTATTATTTATTACCAACAATAATTAACTTAACTATATGGTATAAATTAATTGTTTATGTTTTGAGCTTTTAATTACTACTTCTCAATTACTAATTGCAAGGACTTATGCGATCAGTTACATAAGCTAAAAATAATTATAATGCGAATTTATTTTTGTACAAAAGTGTTTTGTATATTACAGAAATAATCTTATTAACTTCCCGTAGGGTAAGTTATAGTAATCGCAAAAAATCGAAAATGAAAATTTTTATATATCTTTACGTTTCAAAGCTTTCTGAATATTTTGGCATACCTTAGAAAAAATGAATATATGTGTGTGTGTGTGTGCGGATACAAATTTTTGTCGACGATTTTGAGAACACCGATCAACCGATTTAAAAAATTAAAAAAACATTTGATTCGTATTGATAAGGAGATTTGCTGATTAGTTTTTGGCGAAGGTAGGTCTAGCCGTTCCGAAGATACCGGGCAAAAAGTGCCAACGGTAACTCAGTTTTTAAGAGAACGGAGCGTCCGATTTTAATAATTCAAAAAGCATTTTACTTGTATTGACAAGATGAAGAATTGATCAAATTTTCAATATTGGTATGGAACCCATAGGAATGTAAACAAAATTTATACTTTTTATTGAAATCTCTATAAAATATCTCATAATTTAATGTGCATATGTCTAATGATCATTTTTGACCGCCAAATGGCATTTTTTTTTTACTTTCTTCATTAGATCTCCGAAACCACTAGACCTGTCTTTAAGAAAATTTGATCAATTCTTCATCTTGTCAATACAAGTAAAATGCTTTTTGAATTATTAAAATCGGACGCTCCGTTCTCCTAACATGAATAGATAAACATATGTTCATCTATTAGACGGCGACGCAGCGCTTACGCGCTTTGAAGTTTTGTCTCTATGCAGTTAAAGCAGTACGATTGCTTTGAAAAAAAGTTCAGAATTTCCAAAATATGTCAAAATAAAAAAAAACTTTTTTTTTCAAAAAAAAACATTTTTTTCAAAAAAAGTAATTTTTTGTCAAATTTATGGTTTCTCAAAAATCTATTTTTTTCGAAATAACTTTTTTTCAAAAGTGTTAATTGTTTCTAAAAAAATAATAATTTTTGGTACGCAAAGTTCCAGCAATTTGCCTTAAGGCACGATGCCATGCGCCCCACTAGTTAAAATTCTTAACGCGACTAATTTTATGTCTCGTCAAAGGATTTTTCTGTCTGGACATAATACTTGAACCAAAGCTATACGCTATAAGCTATAAGCTATATATGTGTAAATGTATGATAATTTCTCCAAGAGACATTGGACGTTGTGGGACATTGGAATTACTGAAATAATATTAATTAGTTAAAAAATCTATTAAATAAATATAGAGTTTACATCTTACAAATTAACATTTATTTACATAATTTGGCATAATTTATTAAATTTGTCTACCTACTTTACATAATTTTAGTTACAATATTGATATTTAATTACAATATGATATTTAAAATATAACAGCACACAATTAGTAACACAATAAGTACAAAATGTACTGTATAATTTTTCATATAAAATTTTTTATATTTCTTTAAATTTGTAGAATCTCCGACTTCTATTCAATGTCGACTAGTACCGATTTAGAAGGAAAACGATGGATCCAAGCAGACAGATTGGTATGGCCCTATGAACAACCCATGGAATACAAAAATAATATGGTAAGTCTTGATTCATTTTATCGTGATATTATTGTATTTATAAGACATAATGATGCAAAAATATATATTGGCCCGCGGGTAAAAAGGTCCACAATAACTAATCCATTCTTAATAATGTTAGAAAATTTCTAACAAAAATGTTTTAAAAATAGAGGGCAAAAGAATTGTATTAAGCAACGTCGCTATCTAGATATAAAGGCCAATGTTTGAAAATGTATATGGCAGACAAAATCTTAAAGGTTCGCGGGTAAAATGGTTCACCACTATCCCATATCCCAAAAACAAGTAAAGTTAAAATTTCTTCAACAACAATATTTGAAAGTAGAGGAAAAAGATGTATAACCAGCCATCACGTTGATTCCTACTACGTCGCGGTCAGGAGATAAACGGAAATGTTTGGAAATCCGCAACGAAAGTATTTTAATTAGTTGTTATTTTTTTGGTTGTGAGCGCTGTTGTTTAGTTTACGAGACCTTAATATAACTTTTAAGTCTACGTTATTTAAATGTTTTATAAAATTAATTATTATTTTTATGTTAGGCAGAAGTTTTTTTTAGATAGCTTCTATAAAAGCTCACATGTGGATGGGGTAAAAATGGTCAACTGAACCTTTTTCCAGACATAGGAGTAAAGAATGAAAAATAGTAAATAAAACAGTAAATTAAGCTAACAAAAGCAATTTTACAAGAGATAAGTCAAATAAATACTTATTCTAACTACGATGATGATTATTTCTGACGAAATATCTGATCAAGGTTTATACAGTGTTATCTCTAAAAAATGTACCCATGAAATTTATATTTTGCATTGGTTGAATAAGGTAGCTAATATTTCGTAAATCCCTTTAAAATAAAAAATAAGACATTGTATTTGTGTGCGATTCGGCTTTCACTTTTTACCCAGCCTATGGGGTAAATAGGACCAGGTGACAAAGTTTTGAATAACAGAAAAAAACATATTTCTACAATAATAATAGAAATAGTTTCACACTAAACGTAGCCAGATAGTTGTTAGTTCGATTTGTGTAATTTGTTGTGATATAGTTGTTTTGGTTTTTGCAATATAATTGCTCAAAGTCAAATTGGACTCATATTCCCTGTCCTGCCCTATCTATGTTACGACGTTTTCGGAACTAGTTGTGTTTCATCTGTAATATGTAAAGATAGTGGTAGTTATTATAATAAAAACATGTGATATTTTTTTTACTTAAATAAATTATTTATCTGATAATCTAATAAAAACACTCAGTTTGACATGGTTGAATTAATTACTAAATTATTTAGTCTATTTTTGTATTATTATTAGAAAAAAAAAATATAATTTATATCTCAAATCTGAACAATAGATTCGGTAAATGAACGGCGATTGTTTTGAGTTGAACGGTGGCACTCATCAAAGATCAAAGCAAATACATCACGATGTTTATAAAATGCTAGAAACTCACCATTTAATCATATTTGTGTATAATATGAATAAATCAAACTGTCATAGCTAATACGTGTTTTCACGGCCGCATAATCCTCAATGCCAAGCAGATATACCGATATATTCAAATAATACATAACAGTAGACATGTTGTTCTAGGCAAATTTAAATTAAAGAACTAACCCTTTGGAAATAAATAATTAAAATAATAGGAATTAAAAATAATCCTGCTTTTACAGCCAAAATATTACACTGAAAACGGAGTCAAAAATTGAAGAAGAAAATTCAAGAAAACTAATGATAAAAATGCATTCAATAAAATGGATTAGCAAATGCAATAATTTTCTAATTTCATGTACTATAGCAAATAAGAATTAAATATTCAAATTCGTGTTTGGAAAGTATATTCATCATCTTGCGTATTTTGGTTATAAGATACTCAAATTTAGTATTTTGCTATAATGTACATGTTAAAAAATCTCGTATTCGATTCACCAAATTGATGTATATACAGTAGGTCTCTGAAAAACTAATTGATAATAAATATTTCCAAAGGTGCCCATATATTGATTATGAAAATAAATTTTAGTAACTTTATACATTTATTCAGTGGATTTAAATGCAGAAACATACTAAGGCTCCAAACATTCAAGTTGTATATTCTATTCTTAAAATTTTTTAATTGCGTTTCTTAAAATACATAACTAGTTATATTTGCATTTTTGTGCAGAATATCTAATTCTAGAGTAAACGATAAGATAGGCTTTTAAATATCATTATGATATTTAAAAACGACGTTTAAATGCATAAGTGGTTTATTAATAAAGTCATATGTTCTTTAAATGACTGTTTACTAGCTAAGTTGTATAAAAAGCCAATTTTAATTATTTCTTGTGTATATGTACTTATAGCAAATTGCTAGGCATATATTACGGCTATTTAGTGTAAACGTAGTGGGCCTTACTTTCACATTTTAGGTTCCGTACCCAAAATCGTAATTTATTTTTTCTTTCTAATAAATGTGTTTAAATATATATCACGTAGCACCGTTCATATGAGAAGTTTAAAACCTGAATGTACTATTTGGCAATATGTACCTACATTTACTCATAAACACTTAATAATACTTACCTACAAATTAATAATACTTCTATGAGTTCACATATATCTTGTTGAATTTATAATTTAGTTTTTAGTCTCATCTTTCGTAATACAAAGCGTTTATTTTATACGTATATTGTATATCTAAAATAACACTCAATTTAGAAGTTTGTATTTTTCCATCAACAATTATGCGAGTAAAATTTTAGAGATTGATATAAGCAAGCAAAAATTACCACTTTATAATTTAAATTACATAGTATTTTTTAAAAAAAATCGTGTATAATCTAAATGATACAACGTTGTATATAGTGAATAATATAATTTCATGTGCGATTTTTAATTTTACGCCTTTTATCTTTATTGTAACTATTGTAACGTAACGTAAATGCACTACATGATGAAAGCTATAAATATTGACAAATTCATTAAGCTATAAAAATTACTCATGTCGCATTATTGAATTTTTTGATGACCTAGTATAAACTTGGGAAATATTTTTAATTAAATAAAAAATAGTGTGCATATGAGTTTTTTTCTCATAAAATATTTTTCAATTTCGAATACTATATATGATATATATTATTATTTATAACAATTATATATATTGTATTTAATTTTAATATTTATTCCACACAATATATAGAGATACTAGGGTATTAGATACTTTGAACGGAATAAGGATCAGAGCAAAAATTTATATTTTATTATTAGGTAGTTTGAAATGTTCCAACAAATTTTGTTATAGCCAACTCTTTCCTTAAGCCGCATAATATAATACTGATTAAGAACTATTCAACTTAATATATAATTAATAAAATATTAACTGGCTCAAGTTTATTGGTTAAATTTCGATCTGGCAATTAATTGTGATATTAAAGTCGCATTACCTTTACAGAAGAAGTGAAGTTGGTGATAAATTTAAATATTTATGACTATTCAATTTGGGTTAATTAGTTTTTTAGTTCCCATTGAGACAAAATTTGTAATTTCTGATGTTATCGTAAATAATGACGAATTTTTGGTGCTCGGAGAAATAATAAATTGTGGCAGTACAACTTCCTAATCCTAACCGAAATAGTTTAGAGATGAGTGATTTGTTATGCCTTATTTGATATTTGTCTATATTATTTATTATATTTTAATGTAGCAATTCGCCTGAACAAATTATGTGCATTCGCTCATAACTGCGATATGCACTCTTGGTTTCGCAAATGTACAGCAAATTACAGAAAATGTAAAGTGGAAACAATTATCAAATAGACAGTGATAAGCTAATACTTTTCATTAACAAATGGTTATAAATTGCAAAATAAATCAATATTTTAAATTAGAAATCGTGTCGCAAAGAGGATAAAATATCAAAACCGACGCATTATGTAATCCAATTACTGAAAATGAAATTTTGCTAATATATATGTGCAACTACAAAGAACATGAATAATCCAGCGATAATTATCGATACATATCCTTTGACGTCTGAAATAAAAATATTAATCTATAATTTCTTCCACTAAAATGCCTATCTGAGCAAATTGTAATTGTATGAAAAAAAAGTAATACTTAAAAGACTCATTTATTTTTTATCGATATTGGATTTTCTATATTTTGTAATAAAATTTATAGTAATAAAAATAGACCAATAATACAAAACCTTTAACTTTTGGTACAAGTTTGTGTTTTCTAAGAAGTTTATATTAACCCTTGTATTAGAATATTGGGTATGTAATAATTATATAATCTCGTATAATATGAACACGTTCATTCATATTTTCGCCATTATTTTTAATATTGTCAAATATAATAAGGAGTTATTCACTGTATTATTTGCCTTGCTTAAATTTCTTTAATATAATTTTTCAAACTAAATAAGCATTAATAAACAGGGCTGTTTTTTTATCAAAGACTTCAACTCTGCACTCCAAGTCGTTAAATATCTAGTTTCAAATATAAACATCGCAATAGTACAATAAATACCTAATTCATAATTTTACTTTTAACCGTTTCCACTCGGATGCATATTTAAATTTATATACATCTCGGAATTTGCGAGTGGAAAGTCTTAAAGTATGAAGCATAATTTGTTTTTTTGTAATATATTCCAATCTAATGATTGATGGTATAATGAATTTTCCTTCTTTCATTAAATGAAAATAAGGGATCAAAACAAACACTATGTAAATTACATGGAATTTACAAAAAATTAAAAATTCATATCGTAAAAGTTCAATTTAATACCAAATAAATACTTATACTTAAAAACGATAAAATTATTTATAGAATTTAT
>NW_020536413.1:0-22375 GCF_003426905.1 Ctenocephalides felis | reverse complement strand
TCTCAAGGTCGATTCATCTATTTGTATTGAAAAATGTATGGTTTTTAACTTATCAATTAATTGTTTTCAATATCGTCACTCATTTCGTCTATCCTTCTGCAAGCAGCATTATTACTGAGGTGCTTTCATTCTGTGCCATCTTTTTCTAAAACTGTTTTAGAGAAATGCTGAAATTAATGGTTTTATGGCGCTAGTGGGCCATTTATTATTATTAATTATATCTTGAAATTACCGCATTTAAATGATGTAGACTCGTGATAATGTGAGTTTATTCATAACTCAATTACAATGAAACTGATATTATATAATTTTGATATCAATTTTTAGCCCGAAATTGATCGATGATCAAAAACCGCGAGACCATTTTTCGATCGTGAAAAAACAATAATCTAGCCAAAGCTTGCTAGATGCGACATTCGCATCAGCGTAGCCCAAAGTATGCTGTGTAGTTTTGTCATCACATTGGTGTCATTCTGTCATGAAACATAATGCATTCCGCCATAGTTTTATCAAATTTTCTCTTATAGTGTGGTTTTTTCCACTTTTGCAAATTAATAATGAAATTTGATAACTCGCCTCAAGAAGACGACTGTTTGTTGAAGACCGTGCAGTAAATAGAGACGGCAATGATGTTCTTTTCTCAAACTTTCCTTTTAAAGTTTTAAAATAATTCAAATCTGAATTACATGATCACGATGTTTTGCTTCAAATGTGCCTCAAGACGACCTGGTTTCATTGATTCGTTGCTCAAACACTGATGACATAAGACAAAAGGGTATCCGCTTTAAATATTCGTTCGAAATTGACGAGTTTTCTCTTACTTGTTCCACTCATTTTATTGTGAGCTAAAAAATATATTAAAACTGTTTGAAAATATGTGTTAAAAATATTTAAATATGGCAGCAGAAGAAACGTATACGCAGAGGAAAAATATTAATGGTCAACAGTCTTTTTATACAACCTCTATAAAGCTTATACCTGCGTGGGTAAAAAAAACGACTGAAACTTTACTCTGGAAAAGGTATAAAAAATAAAATAGTAAATTAAGTTATAAAAGCAATTTTTTTAATTCAACAAGAGTTAAATTAAATGAATAGTTAATTCAACTTTGCTAGTGAATATTTCTAACAAAAACCATACAAAGGTTATTTAAAGTGTTCTCTATAAAAATTTAACCATAAAATTATTTTTGTATTGATTGAATATTGTAGCTATTATTTCGTAAAATTTCTTCAAAATAAAATTAAATCATTGGACCTGTTTACTCAACGGCAGTCCCAATTCACTCCGCTATTAAAGTAAAAAGAACCAGGTTACGAATATTTGAAAAACAAAAGACACATTTCTACAATGATGAATTAGCAGGAAGTTTTACTGAACATAGTCAGATAGTTGTTTGTTTGATATGTGTTGTGATAATTGGTTTGATTTTTACAATATAATTGCTCCAAGTCAAATTGGACCTTTGTGCCCCGCCCTATCCTATTGCATTACCTCATTTTTTTTTACTTGACAGAAATTTCTGTATAATTGAATGCTTCTATAAATAAAATGGACTACTCACCAATTGATAATATATTAACAATATATTATAAGTATATTTATTAACTCAACAATTAATCCTAACAATTTCACTCACAAATCAACACTTGAGTATATTTATAAACTCAATGATTAATTCTAACTATTTCACTCACAAATCAACACTAACGTTTATTTATTAACTCAACGATTAATTCTAATGAATCAACACTTACTTCAATTTAACACCGACTGAATGATGGGAAACACTAAAGAAGGCTTCAAGTTTTCGGGGTTTTTCGTAACATACGGCACATTTTGCGATAATTCCCCGATCCTAGCTACTGATTTGAACTTCACTTATAGAAACCAATACAGATAAATCTAGTGTGCTCATTTTAAAGTGCGAATTCTTCGTTTAAAATTGAGATAAATGACTCTTTTATGGCAAACAAAATTATATTTAATAATTCTTTTTTTGTAAAATCTAATAAGTATTTTGAAGCAAAAAAGTAAATGTAGTATCCAGAATTTTCAAATTGTCCCCCTGAATTTACAATTTGCCCCCCGGTGCGCGTGCGCCCCACGTTGGGATACACTGGTCTAGACTTTCTAGACTCTCGCCAGAGCTCAAACTGATTCTGTGATTCTAGGATTTATCGGAGAAACGTCAAAATATTTTTCATATAATATAAAATTTTGGCTATAAATTGAGATATTTAATATACCCCACCGCCTAAATGGAATCCACATGTACACGATGAGCAAAACAAATTTTAAATCGGTTCAGTATTTTAGGCGTCCATCGCAGCTGAACAACTTGACATTAATTATAATTACCTGTGACCGGATTACCTGTGACCGGAATCCCTCTCATAGGACAACAGCTCCCTTATGTCCTTCGTCATTTCATTAATTTCAAAGGATAATTTGGATAGTTTGTTTACGATACTATCCAACTTGTTCTCTGCTACATATATATTGAGACGAATGAATTTGTTTATTGGAATTTAAAAGATTTTAATAAATAGTTTAAATATATAAATTTTAAATAATGTACCCATCTCCATATTGGGACTCTCCTCTACTTCTCCATGTTCAATTTCACATATTACTTCTGCAATAAATATTAACATGAATGTTTTGTTGAATGATATGATATAAAGATATTAAATAATGTATCTTTCTCTATATTGGGGCTATCCTCTATTTGTTCGTTTTTCTCTTGTTCACTATCAACACAGGATGTGAACTCTGCCCTCGCTTCATATACTTTTATTAGTTTATAATTTGAAGATGTAGCTATACACCTCCCCGTAACAATTTTTACTATTTCACAGTATCAGGAAGGGGCTTACACCCCTTAATCATTTTATGAACCTTCAATGGAGAAATAGTTTGTTTTCTGGGCATTAAGAGTTCACGAACAAGGTATATGTCCACATTTATCCTCCTTATCGTAAATTACGTCATCCCATGCAGGCTGCCTGTTTGACGCGAAGAATTTCATTATTTGTCCAAAATTCAACTGAAGATGAGTGAAACAATAACTCCTATGACAATTTTTTTAATGGAAATCTTATCAGGTAATACATGCAATTAATATTACCAGGTTGTAGCACTAGTGGTGCACCATGTAGAGAACTCAAAATCCAAAACATGTAATAGAATACTAGAATTGTAGAAGGCAACATCAAGTTATATATCTTGATTTAAAAAATATAAGCTTTTGTATTGAAAACATAAGCTGAAAGATATTTACTTCCTGGTAAATATATTAAATTTGAATAATTGTTTTTTTTTCAATTTTCTTATTTCTATTTGGAGTGTTGCATGCCAATCCACTACATAAAAGCATAACTCGTGTTTTAGTAAATCTAAAAATTGTTAGAATGTGTCATTTTTTTTAAATTATTTTTTAAATCGTCCGATGATATTGATATGCTGTTTAGTTACGTGTGCTACTATGTTACATATAATTTTATTTGCTCATGAGTTTCTTGTTAAGCAAAAATAAATCTAAAAAACCACAACGCGTTAATAATGCAGTATGTAATGTATCGTAAATTTTGTCGGTAGTTTTCTTGAATTGTGATTTTTTTCGAAATCAATGTTGTGATAATAAACTAATAATGTGTGATTTAGTCTTTGAATATGTAAAGTAGTTAAAATATATAGCAGTCACGAAGAAACTTGTTGAATGCTAACAAAACAAATTTGGAAATAAAATAAATAACTAAGAAAAGAAATGAAATTTTTAAAGAAAATAATAGGAAATGTTAAGATAATAAATTATGGTAATAGGAGAATATAAATGAATGAAAATTATTAAGTACATGAACAAGAGATAATGACTGAATTGAAGTAAACCACTATTATTGAGGTCAACAATAACTAACGATAATATATAATAACCAAATTGAATCTATCGGAACCAGAACAATTAAGTATTTTTGGAAGTGAAACAAGATAGCAAGCAATATGATTAATATTTACTATAATGACTCATTTATTTTTGAATACGACAGACGATATGAATATTTGAAGAGAAGCATAGTCATGGAAGGAATTAACTTCGATTGAGACAAATGCATAACACGAGGATTTAGTGTATAATGGACAGTATTTCATATACAATTTTGATTTCGATAGTCTCCGTAATTATGATTTATTTACATTACAATTTTCTTGATCTATTTGTTGAAAAGTCACACATGACAATGAAAAGGAAATGTGATTTATAATGCTCATTGTGATGCCAAACTATTTGGAACATCCAAATAGAAGTTAGTTCCAATCCAGTCAAGGACATTTATGTCTTTATGATTGTGAACTACTCAAAGTAGTTTTCGACCAAATAGAAGAAACCGCCCTAGATTTACATTATTAACCAAATATCAAATTTGAAACGGATGCAAAGTATGAATACTTCATACTTCAACATTTTTTTATTTAATTTTGGATCTATTTGGCTACTTAATTATTTTTCTTCGAAGATCAATACCGAATGTTAAATAAAATGATATCTATAATTCAGTCACAGAAGGAATTATGACACATTTAATAATTTTGAGATATTTAGAAAAGGTGCCATCACAATAAATAGTATCAGCTTGAAAATTCTTCATCGCCATGCATAATTAATCAGGAACATAGTTTTAATTTGTACGGATTTCTTAACCATGGGTTAACTGACCTTAGTTTAGCCGAAGAAGGAAGTGACATCACAATAAATAATATTCGCTCAAAGGTTCAAATCAAGAGGATTGTTTTAATTTGTACGCAAATCGTAACCATGTATAAAATGTTATAATCTATTGGCAAACGAAGATATTTCAATACTTATATAAATTATTCAAGGTCGTGAAGACTGATTTGTCCAATTCAATTGTGATTGTAAAATCTTGGGACCTTCGACTGACTTAACTGATCTCTGGTAAAAGTTCTTCCCAATCTTTACCAAATCACTTATGTTTATGTATCTACTAAGTTTGTTAAATTGATATAAAAAGGTAATTGAAACATGTTATGCAGCCTGGATATTATATAAAGAAAAAGTAATATGGAGTAAAATCGATTCGCACTCGACATCGAT
Organism: Ctenocephalides felis; assembly: GCF_003426905.1. Taxonomy (NCBI): domain Eukaryota; kingdom Metazoa; phylum Arthropoda; class Insecta; order Siphonaptera; family Pulicidae; genus Ctenocephalides; species Ctenocephalides felis. The sequence continues at coordinate 17,259 of NW_020536413.1, read as the reverse complement.
ATTAAAAAATTGTATTGATATTTGCAAATATTAAGAAATTCTTGAAGAGAATAATCAGTTTTTAATGCAATAAGCTATATTTAACCAATTTTAAATATTCAACGATCAACATAAGTAACTTGTAGGATAAACTTGTAAGATATAATAAAATTTTCTTTGTTTTTCACTAAACTTACAATTGGAAAACTACAAACGCTTGAATACATTTCTACAAAATATTCATTGTGATAACTTCAAAATAAATGTAAAATTATATGAATAATTAATAATATAATTATAGTTACTAATAGCACATACTATCGCTATAATAAAGGTAAAACATGTTTCTTATAATTTTAGTTCTATTTTTTTTATTTTGCCACTATATTAAAGCTATACATATTTAACGTTGCATAAGATTTATTTTTGAACATACAAGAGACTGCGCATTTTGTAATTGGTTAAGTTTTTATTCCTTTACTATAAACGAAAATACTTCATTTATATTTTTTAGTTCCGTATACGTTTCAATGTTTGTAATGCTCAAATTTTCGATCCATATTTTATTTAAGTATGCTTTTTCATGTCGTTGCTTGTACCATGTAAACTCAAGTTGAATATTTTATGTTTTATATATACGATTTTTAAATTTCGGAAAAAGGAATGTCTTCCACATGTGCACCACTTTTTTTTCAATTTCATGCGAATTGTTGTATAGTGAAATATTGAATTCTTGAATAAAAAATCGGAGTCTTTCATGCGTTCTAAGTCACACTATTATATCTTGTATCTTGAAACCTCGTGGATTTAAGGATCTAGAAAAATGGAAGGCGACAGAGTTTATAGTTTTTCATGCTATATGCAGTCCTAAAAACTTATCTGCCCAGAACGCTATATAAAAATTTTCTTAACTTTCATGCTGCTATGAGAATTGTATGTTCAGAAACTCTAATAAAAAATTATGGGATCAGGCATTGGTATTGATCGAAAAATTTTGTTCGCGATTGGTAAAACTATATGGAGAATGCGTCCTTGTATATAATACCCTGTAAACAATTTTATATTGCCGTTAGGTTGCGGTTATATAAAAATGTTACCTAGTTATATAACGTCAACCTCACCGTCCCTAAGAAATTTTATTACCTGGAGATAACTATTTCCTACCCTGTTAGTTAACTTGTTATATAACATTGTTATGTTGCGGTAGCATACGGTAATGTACCTATGCGATATGAATCAGCACTTTTTGAAATGCGTTTAATTAATGCGTAAATAATTGATTTTTCTCTAAAAAAAAGATTTACTCATATTTCATTGTATTTATTATTTAAAATTATATTTTACAATAAACAAAGTAGCAACAAATATTTTATACTAAACAAACAGTAATAAGTATTTTATAACAAACAAATAGCAACAAATATTTTGTACTAAACAAAACAGTAACATATTTTATAACAACAAATAGCAACAAATATTTGTACTAAACAAAACAGTAATAAGTATTTATAACAAACACATAGCAACAAATGTTTTGTAAACTAAACAAAACAGTAACAAATTTTTATAACAAAAAAATAGCAACAAATATTTTGTACTAAACACAACAGTAACAAAATTTTAATAACAATAGCAACGAATATTTTGTACTAAACAAAACAGTAACAAATATTTTATAACAAATAGCAACGAATATTTTGTACTAACAAAACAGTAACAAATATTTTATAACAAACAATAGCAACAAATATTTTGTACTAAACAAAACAGTAACAAATATTTTATAACAAACAAATAGCAACAAATATTTTGTACTAAACAAAACAGTAATAAGTATTTTATAACAAACAAATAGCAACAAATATTTTGTACTAAACAAAACAGTAAAAATATTTATAACAAAAAATAGCAACAAATATTTTGTACTAAACAAACAGTAACAAATATTTTATAACAAATAGCAACAAATATTTTGTACTAAACAAAACAGTAACAAATATTTATAACAAACAAATAGCAACAAATATTTTGTACTAAACAAACAGTAACAAATATTTTATAACAAACAAATAGCAACAAATATTTTGTACTAAACAAAACAGTAAAAGTATTTATAACAAACAATAGCAACAAATATTTGTTGCTATTGTTTGTTATAAAATATTTGTTACTGTTCTGTTTAGTATAAAATATTTGCTGCTACTTTTTTGTTATAAAATACTTATTACTGTTTTGTTTAGTTCAAAATATTTGTTGCTATTTGTTTATTATAAAATATTATAAGTATTTTATAACAAATAGCAACAAATATTTTGTACTAAACAAAACAGTAATAAGTATTTTATAACAAATAGCAACGAATATTTTGTACTAAACAAAACAGTAACAAATATTTTATAACAAACAAATAGCAACAAATATTTTGTACTAAACACAACAGTAACAAATATTTTGTACTAAACACAACAGTGACTTATTTCATAAATATAGCAACAAATATTTTAAACAATAAAATTTATTTCACAAAAAATATAAAAAGAAAAGAAAGTTACAAATTATTCTTGTATTAAATTGATTGGATTCAGTTTTTTCACGGCTCTCTCGTGCCTCTGCCTGGCGAACCGCAGCCACTCACTCGTTATTTTATCAATTTCGCTTTCTGGCAAGCTGTATTTTGCCACAAAAACACCTTTAAACAATTAAATCATAAATAAACTACATTTCAATATACATACAATATATAAGCTGTTTACTGCATTTATTACCTTTGATTATGTCTATATATTTTGATATTATACATGGGCAAGTTTTTCTTGCGACCTAGCCATGAATATCTCATGGCTAGGTTATCCACAAACATTCTGCTTAATGTGTTCCCAATATGATCTTTGGGATCACGCCCACCAATCCTGATAGCAAACTCGGTCTGCAATTAAAACCATGCTTTGATTAAATATAATTGCATTTTATTAAATAATTTCATATATTTTGTACCAGATCAATTTCAAATTCTTCTGATTTTTCTCCACCTAGGTTTTCTTCTAAGTCCTTGACTTCTTCCACTGTCCTCAAAGGAAAATTTTATCAAATATATTTGTTCTTTTTTTGAGGGAAGATGCCTGTATTGAAGGCTTTTCTAGGTCGGCTATTTTCTCCTCTATAATGATCACTCTTTTTAAGACATGATCAACAGAGGCTAAAAAATAAAAATTGGAATATGTATATTATTTGTATATGTATATTATTGGAATATGTATATTATATTGAATATTATGATAACTTACCTTGAAGAGTTGTAAAGGCATTGATCATAAAAGAGATTAATTCTGTAATAAAATTGTTATAATTACAATCAACATATTTAATTTATTAACATGAGAACATACTTAAGTATTAAATTACCTTTGGGAGCACCAACAAGCTCCTGAATGTGTGCTGCTCCCACAAACATTTCCTTCTCCCTATTGCTTTGAGGAACTATGATAAAAATAGTTACTATTAAATTTGAAAAATATTTATACTTAATAAAATCTCAAATCAGTATCATTTCTTGTGATTGGCCCAGTCTCTCCAGTTATTCTGGAGCTTACTCCACTTACAGTAAATTCTGGAACAGAGCTCCTTTCTGTAATAAAATTGTTATTACGATCAACATACTCGTCTCTCAGTCTCTTTTCCGCTCTTCCCTTTGGTGCTACAATAAAAGCAATAAACATTTAATTTGCAAGATGTACAAAGTAAATTAGTATAATGAACTACAATCATTACTTGTCAAAGCCTCGATTCTTGCTTCGAGGGCAAGCACCGTGTCACTGGTCTTCTTTCGGAGACCCCTCCCAAGCTGCTCCTCTGTAGATGAGTAATCTGAGTCAGCTGCACGCTTGCGAGCTGACTCATAAGTGTCTAAAATCAGAAAACAAATAATGTACATGAAATTAGATTACCTAAACTCTAAATAAATAATATTCTCACCGCAGAACCCAACAACCGTTATGGGGGTTTTAATCCAAGTGGAGTAATCCGGCTCCACGCGCCTTATCATCAATCGTGTCGGATTTCTGCATTTTGATGGCCACCAGCACTTTGACCACGAACCATCGTCACCTAAAATTAACCAATTACTTGGAATTTCAGTGTGACCAGATTCGTCACAAATAACCGCAAATTGCTTTGTTCTACAAATAAAGCAATATAAGCATATTAGTTTAATATTACAATATCGTTGAATCACGAAATATATTATTAACTTACCCCAAGAGATCCATAGCGTTAATGTTAAAATTCAACAATCCACTATCACAAAACTATAAAAAACAACAAAACTCACAAACGCTAACCTCAATATAAGAACCCTTTCGACGCTACAGGAAGAATAGAATGAGGCTTTATTTACATTCCTTAAAGCACGTGTTGTTTTAACATGAACTTGTCTATGTTGGCACAGACTCAACCATATATATACAAAATATTATCATGATACCAAACAAATGCTTATTTATCTATGATACCAACATTAAATAAATTATAATTGACGACGGCGCCTTGAACTAATCAAAGAAATAAAAAAATTACTTTTGAAGGTTAATTCACAATATTAAATTAACATCGTGTGAAATATTTTATGAAGCGAGAAGATAATAATGGAGTTCAATATAAAAAGACGTAAGCAAATGAAAGATTTGACACCGCGAAGAATACGCCAGATTGTCGCTCAAACAAAAAAACATTATTTGAATAGTATAAAAATCAATCGGAATGAAAGTGTATCATCTGAACAAGAAGTAAATAGTAATAATTATAATGAAAATATTCGTTATAGTACCTTTTCAAATCTATTAGACACCAATTTCGAGAAACAAAATTTTGAAGATCATGCCACTTCAGAAAATGTATTTTGTCAAGATAATGATAATACTACCCTAAGGGAAGATATACAGAATTTGGCGAAGAGAGACAATTTGACTTTGAATACTGTAAGTACACTTTTAAAAATTTTGGTTAAGCATGGTCACAAGGACCTACCTGTGGATGCTCGAACGTTGTTGGGCACTCCAAAAACTGCAACAAAAGCTATTCAAAAAATGAATGGCGGATTTTATATGCATTTTGGTGTTGAAGAAGGAATTCTCAACTCCATGGAAAAACATTTTTTCGAATGCCCTGAGAAAATTCACTTACAACTAAATTGTGATGGAATGGCAATATCTAAAAGTTCAAATAGCAGTTTTTGGCCTATATTATTGATGTTAGATATAAATGAAAAAGTGGAACCTTTCATTGTAGGCATTCATCATGGTAATAGCAAGTCAGCCGATGCCAATATTTACTTAAGTCAATTCGTAAGTGATATGAAGACGATTTTGAAAAATGGCATTATTTTTAAGGAGAAGAAATGTGATGTTTTAATATCGAAAAGTGTGTGTGATAGCCCAGCTCGAGCATTCATAACCTAGTGAAAGGGCATGCTGGGTATTTTAGTTGTCCAAAATGCATTCAAGAAGGCGATTTTGAAAAACACGTAATTTTAACAGAAATTGATGCTATATTGAGAACAGATGAATCATTTAGATCAAAACAACAACCAGAGCACCATACTGGTCTATCTATTTTAGAGGATTTGGGGATCGGTATGGTTTCCCAAGTTGCATTGGACTATATGCACATGGTGTGTTTGGGGGTGACAAAGCGCCTGATTTCTCTCTGGATGTGCGGATCTAGAGATATTCGCTTTACGGACGAGCAGAAAAGGAATATGAACAATTATATAATAGAGCATAGAAAGTTGTTTCCTTCGGAATTTTCCAGATTGCCTAGAAGGCTAGACGATCATAAACATTGGAAGGCCACTGAATACAGACAATTTTTGTTGTATTCTGGATTAGTAATTTTAAAACCTGTGTTAAGTAACCAATTGTTTTTAAATTTTTTACATTTCAGTTTAGGCATTAGAATACTATGTGATCCAGAGGCATGTCTCAACTGGAATAGTTTGGCAGGGGACTTATTAAAACTTTTTGTAATTAATTATTATGATTTATATGGTTCAGATAGATTAACATTTAATATTCATAATATAATCCATCTAGCTGATGAAGTTAAGAATTTTGGTTGTTCATTAGACAAATTTAGTTGCTTTCCATTTGAAAATTATTTCAGAAGTGTGAAAAATAAGATTCAAGATTCCCCGAAGCCCTTGCAACAATTAGTAAACAGAATGTGGGAAGAAAAAACTATTAAAAGCCAAAGTGAATTTATTAAAATTAAAAGTTTTCCAGTAATACACCGGACAAAAACATCAAAAATAGAGAAAATTTAATTTAAAAATTTTTCTTTAAGTAATATAGCTCCGAATAACTGTTGTTTAACAACTGAGAATAAAATTGTTTTAATAAATAACATTTGTGATGTTAATAAAATATTGTGTTCGGAAGCGACAATGAGAAAATCATTATTTTCAAAACCATTTGACTCGAAACTATTTAATATTCATGTTTTTGACCCAAAAATTATGAGAGAAGTGACAATATCTGTGAAGGAAATAAAACAAAAATGTGTAGCACTGCCTTATACAACTAAATCTAATTATGTGGCTTTTCTGCACCAGTAATTTGTATTTTTGTAACTATAGTTCTTTATGTAAATATAATTGTAAATAAATAAATGTTAATGGAAGTAAATATATACAATTTTTATAGACTTTTTGATATTTTAATTAACAAAAATTTGTTAATGTTTCAAAATAAATGTTTTACAGGTTTAAAAAAGTATTAAATCTTTCAAACTTTTTCAAACAGTCTCAAATCACCCGTAGGTTTCAAATTGTTAAAACTGTCAAAACTATTCAAACTAGTTGAGAGTGGCATTTTGTCTTAACAGAACTTGCATAATCTTCCCGGCATGTATAAATAATCAACTTTAGTAAGACATCATATATTATAATTTGCGACTGATTTATAAGTAAACTGATTTGCTGTCGGAAAATTTTTGGAAAAGCAGGTCCAGCGGTTATAGAGATCTAGTAAAAAAAAAATGACATTAGGCAGTCGTAAATGATCATTAGACTTATGCACATCCAATTATCAGATATTTTATGGAGGTTTTAATAATATATATCAATTTTGTTTACGTTTCTATGGGTTCCGTAACATCGTTTGTCCGTTGGACGGCGTTGGAAGTTTAAAATTTTTTGGAATTAAAAAAAAAACGTTTTTTTTTTTAAATATTTTGAGAATTTGGAAATTTTTGTTATATTCGATTTTTTTTAATTTTTGAAATAAATAATTTTGTAAGAATTTTTTTTTAATTTTTTAAAATTTAGTTTTTTTTTGAAAATGATGAAAAATTTCGAAAATTTGCATTTTTTGAAACTTTAAATTTCTTTGAAAATTTTGATTATTTTTTTTTAATTTTTAAAATTTAAAAATATTCTGTAAATGCTTTTTTGCACATCATCTACTTAAACAAAATGTTTTTTGAATTAATCCAATCGGATAATCCGTTCTCTCAAAAACTGCATAACCGTTTTTACACCCTTTACGCTCCATACCTCCGAAACGGCAAAATTGCCTTTTTCAAAAACGCCTCGCGATCGTGTACGAACCAAATGATTTTTTAATCATACAAATCGGTTATTCGATACTGTTGAAAATGTCGAGGACATTTGTTTGGAACATTAAAACAACTTAAAATTAAAAATCTTGGTACGGAACCCAAAAAAAAATTATACAAAATGGGTACACATTATTAAAATGTCTATAAAATATCTGATAATATACATTATCAATTGTCCAATAAACATTTTTGACCGCCAAATGATATTTTTTTTAACTTGTTTTTATTGAGAGTTCATAACCGCTAGACCTGCCTTCCCAAAAATTTTACCAGTTGTTCATTTTGTCAATACAAGTAAAATGTTTTTTGAATTATTAAAATCGGACGCTCCGTTCTCTTAAAAACTTAGTTACCGTTTTTGACACTTTTTGCCCCGTATCTTCGGAACGGTTAGACCTGCTTTCGCCAAAAACTAATCAGCACGTCTTCCCATCAATACGGATCGAATGTTTTTTGAATTATTCAAATTGGTTGATCGTCGACGAAAAATTGTATCCACACACACGCACACACACACACACACACATACATCAATTTTTTCTAAGGTATGCCAAAATATTCAGAAACCTTTGAAACGTAAAGATATATAAAAAAATTCATTTTTAACTTCCCGAAGGAGAAGTTTATGTTTTCATCAAAAAATCCGAATCGCTAATTTTATGTTTTCTCGACGTTTCGAGCCATTCTGAATCGAATGAGACCAAATTTGGAAAAAGTATGTGTGTGTGTGTGTGTGTGTGTGTGTGTATGTGTGTGTGTGTGTGTGTGAACAGATTTTTTGCCGTAAATCGACGTTTTCTCCAAAACGGTTGGACCGATTTCAAAAATTTAAAAGCCATTTGATGTATCTCGATGAGGACTATCGTCTCTGAGTTTTGTGCGGCGATCGGCCGGGCCGTTTCTTTGTAAATTGCAGAAAAGTGAAAAATTTTTCGTCCACGTTTTAGCCCGCAATTCTGAATCGATTCTGAAAATTCAAAAACCGTTCGATAGATATTGGTTGGGAATCGTGCTGATTAGTTTTTGGTAAAGATCGGCCGGGCCGTTTTCTTGTAATAAAGTTTTTAAAAAAAAAATTTTGACGATTTTTATGATTATTTTTTTGACGATAGATACCATAGTTTTCTAGGTCATACTAAAATATTACGGCCCTACGACAACTGGTTTAGCTTTAAAAATTCGTCAAAGTTTGCAAAAATCAGTATGGTCTTTTTGGCATTTGTCAAAATTAGACTTTTGATCGACGTTTTCTCAAAAACGCCTGAACCGATTTTAGAAATTTAAAAGCCATTTGATGTATTTCGGTGAGGACTATCGTTTGTCAGTTTTGTGCAACGATCTACCAAGCCGTTTCTTTGTAATTTGAAAAAAAGTGTTGAACTTTTCGTCCACATTTAAGCTCATCCTACCGAACCGAATTAAAAAAATCAAAAACTGTTCGAAAGATATTAGTTGGGAATGATGCTGATTAATTTTAGGTGAAAATCTACCGAGCCGTTTTCTTGTAATTAACTGTTGAAAAAAAGTGTTAAATTTTCGTCCACATTTAAGCTCATCCTACCGAACCGATTTTAAAAAATCAAAAACTGTTCGAAAGATATCATTTGGGAATGATGTTGATTAATTTTAGGTGAAAATCTACCGAGCCGTTTTCTTGTAATTAACTGTTGAAAAAAAGTGTTAAATTTTCGTCCACATTTAAGCTCATCCTACCGAACCGATTTTGAAAAATTAAAAACTGTTCGAAAGATATCATTTGGGAATGATGCTGATTAATTTTAGGTGAAAATCTACCGAGCCGTTTTCTTGTAATTAAATGTTGAAAAAAAGTGTTAAATTTTCGTCCACATTTAAGCTCATCCTACCGAACCGATTTTGAAAAATCAAAAACTGTTCGAAAGATATCATTTGGGAATGATGCTGATTAATTTTAGGTGAAAATCTACCGAGCCGTTTTCTTGTAATTAAATGTTGAAAAAAAGTGTTAAATTTTCGTCCACATTTAAGCTCATCCTACCGAACCGATTTTGAAAAATCAAAAACTGTTCGAAAGATATCATTTGGGAATGATGCTGATTAATTTCAGGTGAAAATCTACCGAGCCGTTTTCTTGTAATTAAATGTTGAAAAAAAGTGTTAAATTTTCGTCCACATTTAAGCTCATCCTACCGAACCGATTTTGAAAAATCAAAAACTGTTCGAAAGATATCATTTGGGAATGATGCTGATTAATTTTAGGTGAAAATCTACCGAGCCGTTTTCTTGTAATTAAATGTTGAAAAAAAGTGTTAAATTTTCGTCCACATTTAAGCTCATCCTACCGAACCGATTTTGAAAAATCAAAAACTGTTCGAAAGATATCTTCCGGGAATGATGCTGATTAATTTTAGGTGAAAATCTACCGAGCCGTTTTCTTGTAATTAACTGTTAAAAAAAAATTTAAGCCGTTTTTCATGGAACTTTTTTTGACGATATACATCATGGTCTTATAGAACTTACTGTAATATTACGGCCTTACAACAAGTAGTTTAATTTTGAAAATTCGTCAAACTTTGCTAAAATTATTATCGTTTTTTTTTAAAAGTAGGATTGATGAAGTATATTATTTACACATTTTTTTGATCAAGTTGATTATTTACACATATCGGGAAGTTCATGTAATTTGCCTCAAGGCTAAATACCAAACCAACTAGTTGATTTTTTGCGATTACTATAGACCACCAATGCAGAGACGAAGAACTTCTGGCAATAGTAAGTATAATTTTTCTTCTATTTTAAATATTACTTATATTACTATGTGATACATTCTGCATTTTATTATTTTAAGATGAATTAAATCACCTCGTAAACTCAATGGAATACGTATTGAAAAGACAAACAGAGTCTCTTACTAACATGATGGAGAAACAGACAGAGGCGCTGCAATGCATAGCCGATCAATTGAAAATTCTCAATAATACATTAAAAAATAAATTTAACAGCCAATAAATTTTGTTTTCTATTCCTTTATATATATATATATTTATTTATTTATTTATTTATTTAAAATAATTACATTTATGTAGCTATAAAAATACAATCTTTTTTTTTTAAGTTAATATTATGGTATTTAAAATATCTTCTGGCATAAGAATTTCTGATGTTATATGCCATATTATCTGCCTCATTGTATACTTCTGAAATATTTAAATCAATTAATTTTAACTACACATTTGAAATAGAATTATTTGGTATCTAACCGTTTCCAAAATCATCACTATATTCCGTCAGTTCTTCATCCAGAGGAATATTATTTACCCTGCATATATTATGCAGAGTAAATACTGCATACACAATTTTTCCTGCCACATCAGGTGTATAATGCAGTGTCCTGTGACGATGCAAACGTCGAAAACGACTTTTAACAACACCAAATGTTCTCTCTATTACATTGCGAGTCTTTTTGTGGAACTTATTGTATTTCTCCTGGGTAGAGCCTACTGGTGTCCTATATGGTGTGAGTAGGCAATGTTCCAAAGGGTAACCTGAATCTCCTGCAAATGTACAACTAATATATATTTTTTTCCTTATTTGATTTGCGATATTAAATATATTCTTGAATTGCCCAATAAATATGTCCCATCATCAGCATTATGAGTTAGCAGGGCTCTGACTGTCGAAACCTTCCAAATGGCTGCATCATGAGTGGAGCCAGGATATCTGCTGCTCGCAAACAATATCCGTTCATCGGCATCACATATCTAATATTATTTATTATCATGTTAGTCTTCAAAATTCTTAAACAAAATAAAATAATACTTACTACTTCAATATTAATTGAGTAATAGCCCTTCCTATTCATATAAATAGTAGCTGATGCCACGGGGTGCTATGCACCCAATAATGCCAGGCATGCCAAACTTCGTATAAAATCTGTTAAATAGCAACATATTACAGACCATGTTCAATGTACACGAAGTGGTGTAACATATACCTCTTTTTATTTTCATCTCTTTCTGATGAGGTTTTAGGAAAATTCACGTACTTTGGTGTAGCATGCTTTATAATTAAATCAGTCACTGTTTTAATGCAGCGACTGACTGAAGGCTGGCTCATAGAATTTAAATGGCAATTGCCTACATCAGTCTGATATGAGCCATGACCAAAAAAATGAATCGCTGCAAGTACCTATAATGAAATTTCAGTTATTAGTATTTCAAAAAAATTAATTCATTTTAATTTCCAATACCTGCAAATAAAAGGGATACTCCATGATGCTGTATGAGTCTCCGCATATGGTTCCAACAGTTCTATTGAATCTTTCATAACATTTTTCGTTAATCGAAATTTTTTTATAAAAATTTCATCACTCACTTCCCATACATTATCTGCATCTCTGAGATACCTAAGGGCGTATCTTTGCCTGTATCTAAAATGTTGTGGCATTTAATAATTTTAATACTTTTGAGTAATACATTCATTACAATAACAGTATGAATTATATTAAAATTCAAACATACCTTCTTCTCCTACTATCTGCTGCCCAAATTATTCCAAAAAACGCCATATTAACAATTTGAAATTCACAATAAAAGCTAAACCAAACCTATCACTTGCTTACATTAACAATAACCTCAAAAAAGCATGTTAAACGCATAAATGTCAAAATAGCATATGTCAAATCTGTTCATAGTACAACTTCTCGTCAATGTTATAGCGATAAGTGCGAGTTTCTGACTACGTTTATTTTCAGAGGGTCAGCGTAACATTAATGTTATCATATGATAAAACACATACCGCCGAGAATAACTGTTACACTTATAATGACATTTTAAACGACATAAGTGTGAACTTGTCGTAAAATTGAAACCGAGAATCGGCCCATTAGTTAACATTTGTTATATAACTTTGTAATTTCAAAATACATTGCGCGTACATTTCATTTAGTTAACACTTGTTATATAACTTTGTAACATAAAAAGTTACATTGCGGCAACAAGTAGTGTTTACTGGGTACTCATGGTATTTTTCACATGATAAATGATGCAGTAAGGGAAGAAATCAGTGTTGACCAGTACGGCTGTTTTCCATTTGAGAGTTATTTGGGACATTTACTAAAATTGATACGAGGACCAGCAAAGCTTTTGCAACAAGTATCATGCAGACTACTCGAACAATTTCATGATAAATCGAATGTAGATCCAAATGATATTGAAATACATAAAAAAAAATCCAAGATTGATTCTGTTAAAATAAATGGATATAAAATATATTTGTCAATTAATAAGGATTGTCATATATTGCTCCCTAATAAAAACATAATGTGTGTAGATGAAATAATTGAACAGGAATCGCATTTACTTTTTCGAGGGTTTCTCTTACCCTTTTAACCCACACTTGAAAACAAAGTTTTAAGGTCTTTGCTCATACATTTTTTAGCATTGATGTAATCAATTGCTTTTTGTTTGTTCCGCCGGTCAGAGTTAGTTGAATCGACTGTAAATAAGAATTCAATAAATACATTGCATATTAGCTATAGAAACATTAACTATAGAAAATATTTGTAATCCCTGAAGATATCCACATTTTTCAGCTTTTCTTCTAAATCGTCTAATTCTTCATTCGTCTTAATAGGTAACATAAAGTTAGTTTTTTTTCACGGATTTAATCTGTGAAGCTGATGCCTCGTAGAGGTAGAGCTCAGAGTGTTATCGTCTGAGCTCTCAATACACGATTGATTTTGAGTTCTTTTTACATACTTCTTCACGTTTTTATAATCGGAGGTGCTTCTCATAAACTTAGCCTCCAATTCAGAGTAATCTCTAAACGAAGGAGGCTCGCACGCCTTCAGCATCTTACTTAGTTTATAGCCTGCTGCATTTTCTGTATCAAATATAATGGTACCAATTTTGAAATTTATTTATTACTATATATCAGTTATAGTTATTACTATAACTAATTATTTCAAATATTTAAATTAAATAATTGAAATTCATTTTTAAAAGAACTTACCTCCATATTCACTTATTTAAAATTTAACTTCGTAAACTTATCTTTAAACAAATACCTGCAACTGTTGCGACGATCAAAACTGGAAAGAAATACGAAATGCAATTGCGATCCTTGCAACTACAGAAAATTAAATTTTGGCGCGATTATTTATTAGTGTGGGCACTGATTTATATTTTTTTCAAAACCAAATGCGTAAAAAATGTTTTGCAATATGCATTTATTAGAATATATAGGATGATATATTCATAAATAATATCAATAACAACTATGATACAAATAATATTGATAATGACATAAATAGGAGTATTTTTAGTAAATGTAAATAGATCGAACCAAATTATTGAAAGTGTATATAACTGGCAGACTCACAACTGGCATGCCCAGGTATTTGACAGTTTTGTGGGCGTGGCTTATCGGCGAAGGCGTGGCTACATTTAAAACCTAATTTTTTTATGAAAATGATTAAAATATAATAATTTATTCAATTAAATTTCATTTATTTTGCATTATCTTTGTTTGACATAAAAATCTTTAACCCACAATCAAGTATTTTTACATATGTCATAGTACATTGATACCAAACGACATGATCTGCCGTGTCAAAATATGTTCGAAGATATATTCAAATAGTGCAAATCATTGCGAATATTTATCAATTACTGTATTAAAAAGTGGTGAAAAGTGAATATTTATTAATTATTGTATTGAAAAGTTGAAAAAAGTGATTAGAGGTTCTGCAAAAAGTGATTAGATCGTTCTTCCAAATGATCGACATAGTGAAAGTTGTGTTTTTTTTTGATAAATTAGTCGCGGGCCTGCCAGTGTTTATTTGGCACAGTTTTTACATTTATCTTATTAATAACTGAATTAGTGATGAATATTAATAAATAACTATGAATATAAAGTAATAATGTTGTGTTTTATATTAGTTCGAAAACGTTTTCAGCCTACTTTTTGCAATTGTTAACAATCGTTCTTGAGGTTATGTTAGTCGCGGGTCTGCCGGGTTTTATTTGGCCCATTTTTGTGCCAAATGTGAAAATAATGAAATCAGTTACTTGCAAGTCAAACATCCAAGCTATGTATCATATATATTAATTAATATTGATTCTAAAATTGTAAGTTGAAGAGTGTCAAATGATATAAGACTTGATTTGTCTTTTGCCCAGATTTTTCTGAGAATATCTTGAAAATCCACAACAATGCTTGCAGCATATATAGTGGGCTTGAAATTATACATGATATATTAGTTATTATAGAATAGAATGCTAAACAAAGTCATTTTGAAAATATATATATATATATATATATATATATATATATATATATATATATATATACAACCACTGAAAAAAATACAAATATACAATATAGAAAACAATAAAATTTACGCTTGAATATGAATCTTTTTATTTCAGAAATAATTTATCTTACTTAAATTTAATTTTAACATATTGTGCAGCCATGGATGTTATTTACCATTGGAATTGGAGTTCCTATCCTATCATTACCGTGGTTGCTACCGCGGCCGCCACGGTTGTCTTCGCGGTAATTTCCGCGGCCACCGCGTTTGTTTACGCGACCGCCGCTGTTGTTTTCTCTACCGCCATTGGTGTTTTCTCTGCCGCCGCGGTTGTTTCCTTCACCACGGCCGTGGTTTCCTCTACCGCCGCGGTCTTTTCTATGCCGCGGTGTTTTCTATGCCGCGGTGTTTTCTATGCCTACGAGGCTGTTTCCTCTGCCGCCGCGGTTGTTTCCTCTGCCGCCGCCCCAACTCGCATCGTCTGTGGACTAAAATAATAATTAATAATATTATAATACCTGAATGCTATGTATTGTTATAAAAATGTATTATTATAAAAATTTAACATTACCTTTTTGTAACTATAAAATCTTATTTCTTGATCTTTGAAAAAATGTAGGAAGTATTCCTCCACGTTTCCACTATCTTCATAAAGAACCGGCAGGAGCGATAATACACGCTCCTCCTTTTGAAACAGCAATTTTATCGTTTCGAAGCATAAACTAACGCCCTTTATTTTGTAACCTATATAAAGAAAAATTATGAAAAATCCCTTAACTATACCAATGTATACATGTATGTATATATATATATATATATATATATATATATATATATATATATACATAAAAAGAAATATATACCTTTGTTATGCTCCGAACACACAACAAAACCGTGTGACCAAGAAACGATGTCACCGAAACATCTCCTAATTTCGTTGGTCTCGATTTTGCACTCGAGCTATAATAATAAGAATGTTCTAATTACACACATGTCGTGAAGAATAAAAAGTGGATTTAAATTACTTACACAAGCCTATCTTCCAATGGGACTCAGTTTGTTAATATTATCAGTATCTCTTCTTTCGGTATTTTACTCACTAGCGTGAAATTCCTCACAGCTCCCGCCATTTTATTTAAGAATGCTAGAAAAATAAAAACTATAATAATAGAAACGAAGAAATAGTTTTTAAATAAATTATATATGTAATTTTAATAATACGCTATACATATCAATAAAAATCATGAATTTTTGTAAAAAAATATTATAATTTCTTACGTTTCAGCATTAAAAAATACAAAAGTTACAAAAAGCTGAAAGTACTTACAAATTTTTTATTCTAGTGTTAAAAGAGACTTTTTAAAAAATTCATTCAAATTCAATTCGAAAGATTTACGATTCCTATACTCTACTTTAATAATAATAATGTTTAAATTGTATATAGCTTTCTCTGTAAACTAGTGGTGGCAATATGATTCAGATCAGATGCCATTATAATAAATAAATAAAAAAAAAAAGTTTAAATTTTGAATACTTTTGGTTCAAATCAATCAACAATTACGGAGTATTTTCTAAAATGAAATTTTCAAAAATCATTAATGTTTAATTGAACCATCAGTTTTCTTAGTACTATAATCGTAAAGTATGTTCATTAAGACCAGGTCGCTATACCAAGCCAATCTTTAATTTTAATTTTAACAAACGTCAAAAAAACTGATTTTCTCAAAATTTGATGAATTTTTAAAATTAATCTACCTGTTGTAAGACCGTAATATAAAACTTATCAGTATCATTTCCAACAATATGTTTCGAACATTTTTGAATGTTCAAAATCGATTGAGAATAGCGGGCCAAAACGTGGATTAAAATTTTTATTATAATCAAAACTATTTTGTGGTTATCAAAAAATGTTCACCTTACTTATATTAAATTCAATGCTATTTATTTTCTTCTTTAAACAAAAATACAGCAATTTACGAAAAATATTATTATTCACGCGACAATTTTCATACCGTTTAACAAGATGTGCGATTGCCCGATAATCTTGGAAAAACCTCAGAAGTTTGGCCTCAAAAAGGATCTATTAATACAAACATAATCGCTTATTGTTGGGCTATGAATTTAATACAGCGATGTTCGGGTACATATTAAAAGATTATAAACGTGAACAACATCAAGTCTTTTGAAGGAAATCATGTAATTGCATTAATCACTGTAATATAAAACTAATCAGTATCATTTCGAACAAATATCTTTCGAACAGTTTTTCAATTTTCATAATCAATTGAGAATAGCGGGCCAAAACGTAGACGCAATTTTTTATTATACCAAAACTATTTGTGGTTATCTGCATCTACTTATATTAAATCCAATTA
>NW_020536412.1:0-24165 GCF_003426905.1 Ctenocephalides felis | reverse complement strand
TTCACCTTCTAGCAGTGTTGCCAATGAAAGTTGCCATAGAGCAAAGCTGTAGATATGCCTATGCCATGGGCGGACACTGGACTGTCCAATCATAGATAAAAGAAGAGTATATAGATCGCTCTCTCGGGCGATCGTAGATATTTCGTTGCCATTGACACCAAGTTCGAGCTGCTCTCCCTTGGTGCGCACGCGTCGACCGTAGAGAACGGGTGCGTACAAAAAATACTAAAGAAATGCACCAATATTGTAAACCGTTTGAATTCAATTAAAAAAAAAAATTTTAAAAAGCATTTATTTTTATCAATAACATTTTACATTATATGAGCACTACATAGTAAGTAGTTCTCTTTATAAATTAAAAATTAAAAAAAAAAAAAAGAAATTGAATTTTAAAGCATTTATTTTTAACAATAATTAATAATTTTAGATTATATGAAAATATATCGTAAGTAGTTCTCTTTATAAACAATGCACAGATAGCATAAAAATGTGCATAAATGTTTGTACATGATATATTTGTTATATTAATATTGTATATTGTCAGCTCGGGTGTGCCCCAGGGGTCCACCCTTGGTCCTCTTTTATTTAATATTTTTATCAACGATATATCGGAAGTAATTAATTGTCCACATCTATTGTTTGCAGATGACCTCAAGTTATATCTTAAAATAAACTCAATAGATGACTGCCTAATAATGCAGTCTCAACTAAATTCATTTCACTCTTGGTGTGTTCAAAATAAACTGGATCTGAATATATCTAAATGCAAAATTATTAGTTTAGAAACAAGCGCGTTCCGACGCATTTTGATTATAAAATTTCTAACACCTGCATAGAAAGGTGTGATAAAATATCTGACTTAGGCATTGTATTTGATTCTAGTTTGACTTTTACAGATCACATATCTAACATATGTAGCAAGGCACAAAAATCACTAGAAATAATATTCAGAAACTGCAAAAAATTGGAATCTAATCTGTCACTAATTAGCATATACTATGCAATTGTACGTTCAAAGCTGGAGTATGGATCGATCATTTGGTATCCTAACCATAGCAATAATTCAGATGCGATAGAGAAGGTTCAAAGAAAATTTCTAAAATAACTATACTTCAAAAAACACAAAATTTATCCTGAACGTGGTTTCGACCACAATGGTTACTTAATACATTCTGCGTATCATCTCTTGCAACACGTCGTTTCACTGATAGTATTTTGTTCCTGTATAAAATATGTAATAATGCCATAGATTGTCCTCAAATTCTAGACCAACTATCCTTTAACGTTCCTAGACTCTCATCCCGACTCAAATGTTTTTCAAATATCCTACTCCTAAGACTAATGCTTTATTAAACTCACCTATAGTGCTAATGTCCTCTAATTCAGCTCAATAATAAATATATCGATATTCACAATACTTCAGTAAAACAATTAATTACCATCTGTACAAGTTAATCTTAATATTTTGTCACGAATATGTTATTTCCATCATATATATATATTCCATCATATTTAGTTTTACCGTTAGGAATATTTAAGAGTTTTATTTTGTGTTATGTATTGTTATGTTATGAATTATATTATGGTATGTTATTAATGTTAATATCATATATTAGTATATTTGTATTATTATAATATGTATATTAAAATTGTATTTTTAAGTCCTCCTGGAGCTACTCTGTGGGCTATATCTTATATATAAAAATGGAGCTGTCGTTCAAATGTCCGAATAAAACTCGAAAACGGCTGAATGAATTTGGCCAGTCTTAGTCTTGAAAAATTCGTGCCAATACAGAGATTGTCCAAAAGGTGAGATAATATTTCAAATCTGCGTAGAAACTTTACATTTTTAAATTGAAAATTTTGGTAAACAGCACTTGATACAAAATGGCTTCCCATACAATATTATTCAAATGACAGATGTATCGAGTATCGCCTACTCATGTGTCAAATAGATGGTTGTCAAGTTGGAACAGATTATGTGTTATTCTTTTAATTTTAAAATTAATTACTTATATATTTTATTAATAATTTAATAATAATTATTAATTTTGTTAATAAGAATGCTTATTTTGATTTTATATGAGGATTTTATTTAATTCTCAAGTGTTTGCACTGCCTATTTGTTTTTTTTATCAACAGCTTGTGAAATAATACTATTATTATTGATTGATTAAGGCTTGCTTATAAAAAAATAAATAAATAAATTTGTTTCAAACGCTGTGCTGTGCAAGTACTTATTGGTTAATGTGAATATATGTTATTCAAATTGAGATCCTAAATTTGGAATTCATCGAAGGGGACACCATAGACAGCGATATGAATAAGAAAATTAGATTATAACACAGATAGTAATTTTAGAAATCATATTCATAAAAATCTCAATTATGTGTACATACAAGTACAAGTTCTTCGGAAACAAAGTTGCTTGAAAATTGCTTATGAAGATCACATTATGACATGTGGACATCAACATAAGTGCAGTTTAATTAGATATGGAAGTAATCATTACAAATATTTACAGTACAATCTATTTACAATACAAATTTTTCATTACAATTGTGAATAATGTGTTACCAAAACATTTTATGAATTATATTATTATTGCATATTGGTTATTCAAATTGAGATCCTAAATTTGGAATTCATCGAAGGGGACTCCGTAGACATTTCTGTCTAATCACTTATTGCAAGTTATAATAGACAGCGATATGAATAAGAAAATGGATTATAACACAGATAGTAATCTTCGAAAATCTCAGATCTTTGGAAACAAAGTTGTTTGAAAATTGCTTAGTATCAGCAGTACGAACTTGCATTATATTACATGATTTCATCATCCAAATAGGTCGTGCACAGAAAAAGTTTTTTCAGCATTCCAATTTGCAATAAAAAAATTGAAATATTTTAACATATCCCACATACAGAATTTTCTTTATTTTGTTCAGATTCTAATGCAGTTATTGATCGGGTCTTTTTCCAATTACTTCCCGAACATACTCTTTACAAGTCATGGTGATAACAAAGATGCCACTAATTTGGATACACGGTTGCAAAAAAGGAAAATCAAAATAAACACATTGAAATTTATCACAATATGTACTCATGTTGGAAATCTACATATGTTCAATCAAATTCATAAAGGAGAAATGTTCATTTTATATAGCTATATAACAATTCGGGGTAAAATGTTAACATGGCTGTACGGATTGGGCTCAGTCTTAGTTGCATAATTTTATATTCATTAGTATTTATAAAATATTTTCTAGATTATATTATTATTTTATTTAGATTACTTAAATTAAAAACCTAAATTTGGAATCGATTAAAGGGGACATTTTGTCGAATAACTTATTCCCAGATATAACAGACCACTACTCAAAATAAGAATTTGGTTGATAATAATACTTTGGAACACACATCTGTAAAAATGTCAATGCACATAATTACAAGTTTTCTGGATAAAATATTTTGAAAATTGATTAAAATGCTCGCATTCAATTAAATGTATGGACAGTTCAGGTACTAGAACAAGTATAGCAGAAAAATGAGTACAATTCTGAAGGTATTCCTTTCAAAAGATATGTCAAAATCCATGCATTTTAGACACAGTCAGGTATCGTTCATGTTTTATTGAATCACTCTACAAATTGAAAAAGATGAAGAACTTCAACTATCATTGGATAATGCAATGTAAAATATAATTCAATAATGGTTATTTTACACTAATTTTGAAGAATAAACTGGAATTAACTAATAATAAAAAACTATGAATTTATCGAATAATGGATTGTAATATATGAAGATCTGGGGTTAATAAGATTCACCACCAATATCTTAAAAATTAGTAAAGTTTAGCATTGTTCTACAACAATATTTGAAAGTAGAGGGGAAAGGGTGTATAACCAGCTATAACCTTGATTCTTATGACTTTGCTATCAGGAGATAAACGGTAATCTTTGAAAATCCATAACAAAAGTATTTCCTTTTGTTGTTAGTTTTTTGGGTTGTGAGCACTGTGATTTAGTACACGAGACCTTAATATAAATTTTAACTATTTAATTGTTTTATAAAATGTAATGTTAATTTTGAGTGAGATTCAACACTTTAAAAACTTACATCTGTGTTGGCAAAAATGACCAACTGAACATTGACCACGGATAAAAATTAAAAAAGACTTGGATTGAATTATACCATATTTTTATAGAAAGTGTATAAAACTTCCAGTTTGATTGTATTAACAAAATATGGTCAAACGAATATTGTTATTATGAATTATATAATTTATTATTATACATGTAGACTTTGAAGTTTATTGTGTTTCTAATACCTCATTGTCTGTACCATTCAATCTATACATCCTACCACTCCTAAAATAAAGTATTCTTTTTTTTATTCTTTAGAAGTTGCTTAGAAATACCTAACTTAGCAAAACAACGTTTGCCGGGTCAGCTAGTGATAAATAAATAAATAAATAAATATATATAAACAACATCATATATGATTACAATAATAGATGGTAGTAAGCTTTATAAACTATGTACGAAATGCTTAGAAATATACACAAATGTGCACATTAGCCATCATGTATATAAGTAAACATGGTCCTTTAATGCCTTGTGTTAAGTAAGTAATTACTTATCCAAAAATAGCCCATTTGGGGCACTGCATAATGAAATGGCAATGGACGATATCACACACCTGATTTGAGATCGAGTTTAACTCAGCTCACACAACTGCCCTAGCAGTTCATGCCAAAAAACTGTCTAAATTATATATTTCTAGAAAATATAAATATAATTTAGACATTATCTATACCATATAATCAAAGCATTGAGAAATGAATCCAAATAATAAAAAACAAACAAGAGAAAGAAGTTACTAGATCTCTCTTCATGCGCTCTAAAGTTAACTTCAAATCCCAGCAGCAGCAATTCAACAAGGTCATCTATATTCATAAATCATATAAAAATAAGGAATAAAATATGCTAAGATAATAAAAAATAAAGACATAAAAAAGAATAAAATATAAATGTTATAATATTTTATAAATAAACTCCGTTTATATTTATCTTGGTGTTCAATCAAATAATGATAAAGTTACATTAAATCTATGTATAGTCTATATCTGAAAATTGTTCTGCACATTGTGTTAATCTGCTTTAAAATGTTGAACGAAATATCATTATCATCATTATTACAAAGAAAAAGAATCATTATGTTGTCATAACAGTAACTGACAAAAGTTCAAGAAAGTTATATGCAAACACTTTTGCCAATTTAATTAAAGGATAAAACCAAAATTACTTGCATCTGAAAAGCATATCAACAGCTTACTAAAATGAATTACTATATGGGGATGACATTTGAAAACTAGTTTGCTGTTTTCCAGTAAATTATTGTACAATTCATGATCTATATACTTCTCGACATCTGTTAAACGTATTATCACCAATAATAAACGGAAAAAAACTGTATAGTATAAGTAGCGAAGTAGCAACTTATTTACAATTTCCACTTTTGCTAAAACATTTAACAACCTCATTATGTATCACTATTATAAATTTATAAATAAAACCACATTCATGAAACAATCACAAAAAATATGAATATTGCATATAGTTCAAGTATCAACTATTTGATTTGATAGTATCACCAGTCCCCCAATTAATCAACATAAATAAAAATGTACATACAAAAAATTGCATGGCTTGTGGAAGTCAATGCAGATGAAATATTCAACAATAAATAAAAATAAGAACAACATATGAATTTTAGAGAAACACTTTTTATAGTAATTTATCACCATAAGAATGAATGATCTTGAAATTGAATCAAAGCTTATACATATAATTTCGTCAGGTAACAGAAAAATGAGTATAAGTAACATTTCATATAGACATAATATATATAATATATACTAATGACTATCCAGAAAGATACTGGAAAAGAATGTTCTTCGAGCGAATAAGAGTTGTAAAAAAAAGTGACAAAAGCAAATAAAAAAATTAAACATAAGGGTTTTTTGTCGCCAGAAAGCTCTTCTAGACTTCAGAGTTTTTTTATTATATTATCCATAGCTTTTCTTTTTATTATATCTTGTTCATTAGAATTGACGTATCTTCCCGTGAGACATCGATTAACACTGTTGCACCAATTTTTAATAAAAAAACATTACAATAGATTTGAAAAAATGACTTTTAAATTATGCTTAGTGCAACTGAAACTATATTAATGAAGAACATACTTTTCTAGTGTTTCTAATAGTTTTCGTTTAATATTGTCTGCAGTTCATAGTGTCTATATGAAATGATCCAATACTTGACAACATTTTTGAAATAAATCAAAAAATGTTGTACCTGGAACCTTTAGACAATTTCATGTGTAATCCTCATATTCAATCCAAGAAGCTTCATCTTTGCCAATTGGATCTTCCAATAACTCAATTGCACAAGTGTGGCAATCCTGAATACTGTTTATCAGTTTGTGGGGAAATCAAGCAGGCTAGTGATTGTAGAAAAACAATTGGTCTTGTCATTTATATTTTCATATCAGTAATATTTTATAATGAATAAATTTTATATAATTTTATGCAAGTGGAGTTTATACTTTCGTATACATAACGACTCTCACATTGGTGACCTACGACGATTGAGATGAAGACAAAAAAGCAGTTTTATTTTTTGAGGATTCAAGAAATATAGATTTTGACGCAGCACAATAATCACTGGTCTTCAGAGATGACTTATAAAGCACGTCCAGTCTTCGGTTCATCATAGTTAACGCACTTACTACCTGAACCGGACTTTCGTGGTTACCCATTTTATATTCTCAGACTCCAGTGTTTATTGCTGATACAAAAAATAATTTGGAGCCTAGACTTTTCATTGGAATGCAATTCAATCTCTCCTTGTCCGTTAACTCAACTCAACAAATCGACAGCGACGTGTCAAAACAAAATGATGACATAAATTATTTATGGGATTCCACAATTCTGGACTCTTATGTTAAAGAAACCAATGATCCTGGTTTGGATAAAGAGCCAACTTCTTTCTCTGAAAAGAACCTAACAGATACGAATGCAACATCTGTCGAAATGGAAACTGTAACCATAAATCATGCATACCAAACATCAAGTAATTCTGTTATATTATGATGGCAATAGTACCAATTAATTATGATGGCAGTGTAAATGGTAAGCAATTGATAAAAGTGTTTGTCACAGAGCCACAAGGATTCGAGAATCCGATGTATGATCCAAAGGGCTACTGAAGTCGACAAGATTATATTAATCATTGTGAAAATTCATATTCTTACAGGGTGCCATCTGTTTACCCAAAATATTATAGAAATAAAAATTAATACAGTAGATCGTGGCTGAATCTTCGAAGTTCACCAAGACATCGAGGTTCAGGAAGTTCACTACATGACTTATATTCAGAACCATAAGCAGAGTTTGAAGATGATGGAAGGTCGAATTACCTACCATACGATGGATCTGCCGACGAAACTGTCATTTATTTCTAATTGACCAGTATCACAACACTGCTATAATTTGTTTTCCCACCATTTATTTATAACGTGTTTCCCTGTTTTTTTTTTAAACTGTGAGGTCAACACTGGGCAGGGAGTGTGTGGGGAAATCAAGCAGGCTAGTGATTGTAGAAAAACAATTGGACTTGCCATTTATATTTTCATATCAGTAATATTTTATAATGAATAAATTTTATATAATTTTATGCAAGTGGAGTTTATACTTTCATATACATAACGACTCCCACAAGTTTCTTAATACAGTACCCTGCATCATATGCGTTGGCAGCTTTACTATAAAGCGTCATGTCTTGAAAGAGAAAAGGCTCTTCATCAACTTCTTCATAAAAAACCTCTCTATTCAAAACATGATCGCTATCAAGAAAATCTCGATAAGCAGCAGGTAAACCACAATTGTCATCAACTTCACAATTAGAAGGCGAATGACGAGATGAAAAATTATTTATAATTAGTTTCCTAAAGGAGGATATAAAAGAATAAGAATTTGGATTCTTATTACATTCACCTTGCCTTCTTATGCTGCCAAAAAAGTTTTCTAACGGATCCTGATTGAAATTTCGCTTCACAAAAAATTAAAGCCATTAATTAACCGGATTTTTCCCCATATATGTTCCAAGCCATCTATGGTTCTGATCCAATTCTTAATGGTAGGAGTTTTTATTATGGTTCTAACTGAATCTTTTTTTTTAATGAAGTACAT
Source organism: Ctenocephalides felis (assembly GCF_003426905.1). Classification (NCBI taxonomy): domain Eukaryota; kingdom Metazoa; phylum Arthropoda; class Insecta; order Siphonaptera; family Pulicidae; genus Ctenocephalides; species Ctenocephalides felis. The sequence goes on along the minus strand of NW_020536412.1, from coordinate 15,911 downwards.
TGAATCTTACACTTGCCTTGCTATTTTCCAGAATTTAATATATACAGAATTATCATTATTGGCACAACGGAATATATTGCCATTTGTTGGAAATTGAGATAAACCATTAACACGATCAAAAAGGTAATTCATGAACTCCAAAATTTTCCTGTACCTACCGAAGTAGCACTCACATTGGCTTCGTGAGCATGTACAATGAAATATTGAAGTCCAAGCGCTACCCGTTTAGAAAATACTTGTGCTGCAAGGCTAAACTTCATTTTTCTCATTTTTGTTTCATCAAGGTGGTGTCCGTTAAAGTAGTGCATTGGCAAAACCTGCCCAAATTGCTACCAAAGTCATAATAATCTCTGATATCCTTTACACATGCTTCGTATGCATCTCCTTTTTGATCCATAAATCTAACATTATACCTAATAAAGTTATTTCTCATGCATTTTAGCAAATGTGGAGGATCATACAAAGGAACTATTTCATGGCCATCTATTTCAAATATAAGTCAATTCCAATCAAGATTTTGTGTTTTATACAATTCCTCAGTATCTCTAAGAAACATATTTTTATAGCTTTGCCATTAGCAGCAAACTGATCACAAACTGTCGCAATAACATTCAGACCAATACTCAGTAGTTTTCTTATGACATCTACAATAATACACTTTAAATTAACGCTGTTCACACCCCCATCAGAGAAGTAAACGCAACTGGTTGCACCTAGCGATGTTTCATGCCTTTAACTAAAAAGACAAGAGAATGATCAGCAAATAAACTTTCCCTGCCATTTGCCAGTTCCTGAAATCCAACAATATGATCCTTTTTACGGTCGTAAAATATTGCGGATGATAATGATATTTCATCAAACATTGGAACACAGTATTTGCTTTTCACATCTTTTTTCTGTGCCATAGCTGAACCCAATGTTTGGAAAAGGGTCTCATTATACCATTATTTATTTATTTATTTATTTATTTATCGTATAGCCCACAGAGTAGCTCCAGGAGGACTTAAAAATACAATTTTAATATACATATTATAATAATACAAATATACTAATATATGATATTAATATTAATAACATAACATAATATAATTCATAACATAACAATACATAACACAAAATAAAAAACTCTTAAAATAAATTCTTAACGGTAAAACTAAATTATATATGATGGAAATAACATATTCGTGGCAAAATATTAAGATTAATTTGTACAGATGGTAATTAATTGTTTTACTGAAGTATTGTGAATATCGATATCTTTATTAATTGAGTTGAAATTAGAGGACATTAGCACTATAGGTGAGTTTAATAAAGCATTAGTCTTAGGAGTAGGATATTTGAAAAACATTTGAGTTCGGGATGAGAGTCTAGGAACGTTAAAGGATAGTTGGTTAAGAATTAGAGGACAATCTATGGCATTATTACATAATTTATACAGGAACAAAATACTATCAGTGAAACGACGTGTTGCAAGAGATGATACGCAGAATGTATTAAGTAAAATATTGTGGTCGAAACCACGTTCAGGATAAATTTTGTGTTTTTTAAAGTATAGATATTTTAGAAATTTTCTTTGAACCTTCTCTATCGCATCTGAATTATTGCTATGGTTAGGATACCAAATGATCGATCCATACTCCAGCTTTGAACGCACAATTGCATAGTATATGCTAATTAGTGACAGATTAGATTCAAATTTTTTGCAGTTTCTTAATATTATTCCTAGTGATTTTTGCGCCTTGCTACATATGTTAGATATGTGATCCGTAAAAGTCAAGCTAGAATCAAATACAATGCCTAAGTCAGATATTTTATCACACCTTTCTATGCAGGTGTCAGAAATTTTATAATCAAAATGCGTCGGAACGCGCTTGTTTGTAAAACTAATAATTTTGCATTTAGATATATTCAGTTCCAGTTTATTTTGAACACACCAGGAGTGAAATGAATTTAGTTGAGACTGCATTACTAGGCAGTCATCTATTGAGTTTATTTTAAGATATAACTTGAGGTCATCTGCAAACAATAGATGAGGACAATTAATTACTTCTGATATATCGTTGATAAAAATATTAAATAAAAGAGGACCAAGGGTGGACCCCTGGGGCACACCCGAGCTGACAGTTGCAAAGTTACTCAAAAATCCGTTAAGAAAAACGAACTGTTTACGATTTTCAAGATAGCTTTTAAAGAAATAAGTAAGTGAAGTATTAAAACCAATTTTGGATAATTTAGTAAGTAGTATATTGTGATCTATTTTATCAAAAGCTTTACTAAAATCAGTGTAAATTACATCAACTTGTCCGTTAATGTCAAGATTCTCAGCAAGAAATTGTTTAATGCATATAAGATTAGTAGTTGTCGAACGAGCAGGCATAAAACCATGCTGATTATTAGAAATTAAATATTTTATTGATGGAATTAGTTTATTAAATACAATTTTTTCAAAAACTTTAGCAAAATTAGATAATAAAGATATGGGTCTATAATTAGTAATATTAGATGAGTCGCCATGTTTGAAAATTGGTTTTATACGCGCGATCTTCCAACAGTTCGGAAAAGTGTTTGAACTCAACGACAGATTAAATAAAAATGTAAGTGGATCACAAAGAACAGTTGAACAATCACGTACAAGAAATGATGGAATACCGTCAAATCCAAATGTTTTAGAATTTTTCAATTTTGCCATTGCAACTTGCACACAACTAGAATCAATCTTTTCAATATCAACCATTACTCTATTGTTATGATCAAACGAAATAGGCATATCTAGCTTGGGTTGATTAACACTAGAAAAGTATGAATTAAATGCATCTACTATAGCATCAGGTGAATCATAATATTTGTCCAAGTAGCATACTCTATTAGGGACTATGTTAGAGGCAGTCTTACTGCGTAAGAATGACCAGAAGTATTTTGGATTATGCGATAGAGAACGTTCAACATCTGTTATATATAGGTTATAAGCGTCTTTCATGAGTGATTTTGTTAATTTCCTATATAATTTAAAATTCTCGTAATATAAAGTGTTATTAGTTAATTTATATTTTTTGTGATAGTATTTTTTCATACGCAAGTTTTTAATAATGTTGGAATTAAACCAAGGCTTAAATTTATTGGATGGAGAGTTCTTGGTTTTAGGTACAAATCTATCGAATATAGTATAAATAGTGTCATAAAAAAGATCGCACGCATCATTTACGTCGGAATAGGTATACAGAGAACTCCACGATGTGTTTAAAATTTCCATGTAAAGATTAGGAAAATCCGCTTTATAAAAATTGTAATGAGAGGTATTATTATTAAGTTGTAATGCATTGGCCTTAGGTAAAAAGGATGTTGTAAGGGAAACAGAAATATGAAGAGCAGGATGATAATTATCTTCAGGTAACAGAGGTTCGGTATCATGGATAATATTGCAGTTATATGAGCTAAAAACTAAATCTAACAATCTACTACTAATATTGAAAATATGATTATATTGATTGAGACCTAAGAGATTCATAAAATTATAGATAGAGTTACATTTTGTGTTAGTGAAATTGTGCGAATATTGAGCAAAATGAGGTACATTAAAGTCACCTAAAATTAAAACATTTTTACCAGAGATATGAGATTCAAAGAGTTCAAGAAATATTTCAAAATCTTCAGATGATACATCAGGTGGCACATATACTGTAAACACATATATACACAATTTATTAAGAATGCACTTGCAGCCAACAATATCTATCGATGGAAGGGATTCACCAATACAGTCTAATTCCAAGGGTTCACAAGTAATATTCTTATTCACGGCAAGAAGAACACCACCGCCACGATATTTATTATTGACACCATATGATCGATCACATCTAAAGATATTAAAACTGTCACAGAAGAATTCGGAGTTGTGTACATCATTCCTTAGCCAAGTTTCAGTAAAGGCGACAAAATCATTTTCAAGGTTGCATGTTGCAAGCAGGCAATCAGAAATTTTTGTATTTAGTCCGCGAACATTTTGATAATAGCATGTAATAATATTACTGTCTGTGGGCAAAGTCAGTTTAAAGATACAATCTGTGGAACGCCATTGATATATTTAATTTTTAGATTTTTTTCACCATTTTTTTCGCGCTCAAGAAGCTTGACTTTTAATCCCTGATAATATTTTTGTTGCCTAGGTGTCCGATCTTCAGTGATATTGAGGTTTTTGAAATTAGCACTGTCTTTTAGTTTTCTGCAATTGAGTAAAATTTTTTTAGGCAAGCTATTGTCTTTAAATACGATTTTTAACGGCCTTGGCTTAGTCCTTAGCGTGTCCGGTTTCCCCAATCTGAATAGATCGAAAGACGACGGCGAGCAAGGTACACCTATTGTCGCTTCGAATATATTATTAATCAATGTGGTATCCTCACTTTTATTATAATTGTTAGTATCGTTTAGTGGCTCTTTAGCATTATACACAATTATATTAAACGAACGCCTATTACGTTCAGAAGTTTCATTAACCAAGGCTTCGAATTGATCTTCATCTATTGTTTTATTATTGTATGATTTGCATTCTTTTAGTGCAGTTATTTCACGTTGTAACTGCACTAACATAAGTTTGATCTCGCTCAGGTCATTTCCGAGATTCGCACACGCACTACAGTTCCACATTAGTCCTTTTTTTGATGTTATTGACCGCACTTCAGATAAACTCAAATTAACACATGTATACTTATATTTGCATTTGCATGCACAACATGTCACCAACTTATCTGACGGGACTACGCCACTGCAGCACACACACGTGTTTTCAGAACTCATATTTTATTAGCTAGATTTTATTGCAGTTTAAGGGACACTAAGTACAACGATGTTAACAGTACAGAGGACGAAACAAGATTATACAAAGGAATTGCTGAGAGCAACTTTCTCAATGTTTGAGGAGCAGGTAAAACAAATATTTTTCTCCTAAAGTAATAATCTCTTGGAGAAATTTTATACAGAGTTAAAGCAAGAATTTTATCATTAAACGTAAATTTTCTTCCTATTGGCTTTTTCGTATGTTCTCTTAGTTGACTTAATATAAAATTACGAGCCCTCTTAATTAATGTTGCTGGGAGATAAGCAAAATTTTTAGCACATTTGGGACTTTCTTGTAACTTCCGCCTCATTGTTTTTTTTTTTGTATATTTATTCTCCTTACTTCCTTTCTCAACACTTTTGTTATACAGTATAAATTTTGTTCTTTGCATGTCTGGTCTCCACACTGCTTGTAAATTGAGTTACGAATTTCTGTTGAAAAAAAAAATCTAGAATCATTTGCTACGAACATAAATTGTAGTATAAAAAATTTTAAATAACACACCTTTCAGGGACGGTTTTCCACCTTTAGTTTCGACTTTCCTGCTATAAGATGGCTCAAACATTCCTTGAGTCTCTACTGTTGTAGGGTCCAAGGAAGCTACAATGAAATTTTATATTAGAACAATACAAATCGATTAAAGCTTATGTAATGATAAGTGAATTACTTTGGCTGCCCATGTCATTCATGCATGCAATACCCCAAACCTTCAAAAATGTTTGTGCCCTATCCTCACTCTTGCGTATTGAAACACCTAGTTGAGTAAACTCATTATAATTCATTTTAAGAGTATATGTAAAATATATTACGGTATGTGTTTCTATCTAGAAGGCAGTTTTGTTCTGCATATGGATCTCCACTGAAACCTAAATGAGAAAACATTAGTATAAAAATGTTGTTGCGAAAATTATATTATATTTAATCGCCTTTCTGGTATGTTTAATGTAGGCAATGCATTAGGTTTTTAGTGTAGTGGCTGTTATATTTCTTTTGCATATACTTGCAAAATGTGCGTCACACACGAACCGAGACATATTGCAACGCGAAGGTGTTAATTTCTCAAGATCAGGATTTTTTGTTCTTTCCAGCCAAATAGCAAACATCTACAATTTAAGACAATTTAATCAATTAATTCATATTATATAATATTGCAAGATCAGTCCAATAGTTCAGAGATCTTTACACAAACATATTTCTTGTTTTAATATACAAGGAAAAAAAATAATATATTGCATACCCTGAGTACGCATGTTTGATTATAAATTATAAATGCACAAAATTGTTAATTACTTGATTATCAGAATTAAAAAAATGTAATCTTAATATAAAATTCCTAGTAAACAAAATATTTAAACTATCACAAGATTTAAAATCTTTGTTAATTAAACATTGATGTAAGATAAAAATAAGTAAATGTAAAATCACAAAAAAATACAAGTATAGTTAATGTACATAAAATAAAAATAGTCATGTTTCCAGCTCATCAAAATATCAGCATTCAAACTCACTAAAATCCCAGTTAAATATAAGAGTTTTTATCTTTCACTTCAATTTACTAATATATATGTGGTAGTATCTTATATTTTACCACATTACAGTACCTCGTCCAACTGGCACCATGTTTTTTCTCACACTGGCGACCATCTCGTGCAGCTCGGTGTAGTAGAAATATTACACTAATAATTAGTGGCAAAAAGCTTATTACATTGAAAGGTGCACTCCAGAGTAAGGCAAAACTAAATGTAACTAAAACGATGATGTGTCCCAAATAGTTAGGATGCCGAACAAAACCCCATGTTTTAGCAAGAAGCAGCTTCTTACCAGAGAAAGTTATATATAAATCTTTATAATTAATTCTGTAATCAGCTGGGTTAATTCGAACAGCATATTTCATGTTATTACTATATCGAAACAGCAAATAACCAACAAAAAACATGCCTATGATAAATGCTAATGCTATAGAGGGTGTTCTTATGTTTCGATATAGTATATATTTCACAGGAAAAGCTGTGACAAATGGATAAAGATTGTCCTTCAGTAATAACATGAATCCAGTACCCTCATTCTGAATTTCAAAAGTGGCAGTCAGTTGTTTCTCATGAAACACCAAATCCAAATGAAAAAAAATATTCAGAGCAGTTACAAGAATTAGGGTAGAATTGTAATCAGTGGCTTTACCATATAACACATTTCTTATAAGGTTCCAAGCGTCTTCATGTACATAGGCTGTCAACAATAAAATCGTTCCCAAAATTGCCATTCTATAATAAATCAGCTTGACATTAAAAATAGAAAAAATGCGAGGATTCAATTCGCATCCATTCCAAAATTCTGCAATTGTATTCCTTTTTGGTTCCATAATTGATGGTACCATAGAAACATAGTACTTCCTTAGATGTAAAATAAGCGAAATTAAAAATGCACATATCAGGGAGGAAATTATCAATCTGAAATCTTGTTCATGAATGTACTGCAAAATAGGAAAATTATACCGGTGTAACAAAGTAAAAATAACTGCGATGATAATTACACTAAAAAAACCATTGAAGTAGTAATTTAAAGCACCATCCCTAGCGGGAAAACCGAAGGCGCTAGTTCCGAATATGCGAATAATAGAAAAAAACTGTTAAAAATGAAAGAAAGGCAATGTTCATCATGGAGGCTTGCTTTGAAAAATAAAGTTCAAGATTATTTAGATCAGTTACTTGGGGATACCGAAAAACGCACTTGTCCATATTACATTTTTTTTTTTTTTTAATTTCAATAATTATTACAACTGCTAATTTATTAACATCAAGTAGTATTGATAAATAATAATATAAATTTAAATAAATAAAAGAGCAAAGGATAAAATTTACATGAAAATAATATCCGTAATATGATTTAATGTAAAATATAAGCAAATAATAATAAAAATAAGATTAATAAATAATATAAATAAAATTTCAGAATAATAAAATAATACTAGAAAAATAATAAAATATAACAAAATAACAATAATAGAAATAGTAAGATAATAATAATAATAATAATAATAATAATAAAATAATAGTAATAATAACAATAATAATAATAATAATTTACAAATTTATAAGATCGTTTGGAATTTTTCGTTTTAGTCTTGTTGGGCGCGCTTCTGAGTATACTTTGTTGGCCAAGTAATTTGGGTGCTCGTCTATTCTTTTTTTGTAATTGCTTGTTTTTTGTAGAATTTCTTCATTGACTGTCAATAAGTTGCTGTCCTGGTGAATCAGCCAGTTGGGAGCGTACCTAGGTGCGTTCAATGCCTGCCTTAGGATCTTGTTCTGCACTCGCTGGATAATCTGTAGATTGGTTTTTTTGGCGGTGCCCCATAGTTGAATCCCATAAGACCACACTGGTTTAAAAATACATTTATAAATAATTAACTTGTTATTTGTCGATAGTTCGGAACGTTTATTTAGTAGCCAATAATGTTTTTTGAATAGTTCATCAATCTGCTGTTTTTTCTTGTTAATGTGAACTCTCCAGTTTAATTTTGTGTCTAGGTGTATTCCCAGATATTTTACGCTATCTTTTACTGGGATTTCCTGTCCATTTAACTTAGTTGTAGGGCATATACCAGTACGCAGCATGAAAGTGATATGCGTAGATTTTGATCCGTTTGTCATAATTCTCCATAAAGAAAGCCATTTTGTAGCAATATCTAGATGCTCTTGTAATAGTTGCGAAGCTATTGCGGGATCTTTATTGGAGGCAATGATACATGTATCGTCAGCAAATGTCGACACGCTTGTTCCGGAGTATAAAGGAAAATCCGCTGTGTATATAAGAAATAGAGTTGGAGAAAGGACGCTTCCCTGGGGCACCCCAGAAAGGATCTTTCTTCTGGTCGACTCCTCGTTGTTAATGTTGACGAAAAATTCCCTATTTTCAAGGAACGATTTTATTATTGAAAATATCGGTTCTGATAAACAGAGTTTTAGTTTGTACAACAAACCAGTGTGCCATACTTTGTCAAATGCTTGCGCAACGTCTAAAAACACAGCCGAACAATATTTTTTTGCATGGAACGATTCGTTAATTATATTTTCTAGGCGATGTACCTGTTCTATGGTTGAGTGTTGTTCTCTAAAGCCGAATTGGTGATTTGGAATTAGGTTTTGATTTAACAATTCTGACTTAATGCGGTGGAGTAATAATTTTTCAAATATCTTCGAAACACAAGGAAGTAGGCTTATTGGTCTATAGGAAGACAATAAATGAGGATCTTTCCCAGGTTTAGGTATAAGAATTATTTTAGCTATTTTCCAAGCTTGAGGGAACACTTTTAATCTAAGAATTGAATTGAAAATTATTGTTAATAATCTAAATCCCTTTTCTGGCAGTTCTTTTATCATTTTTATCGTAATTTTATCTGGTCCAGGAGATTTATTAGGATTTGCAGCCTTGACATAATTTTTCAATTCGGTCACCGCTATGCGTTTTACTATTTGGCCTGGTATAGATACATTCTGTAGACAATTGTGAATAAAATCTTCATCATTTACGTTGCAACTGCGGGGATGAGGCTGGAATGTATTTTGCAAGTGTTCTGAAAATTCTTCCGATTTTTCTTCTGAACTTCTTGCCCAGGAACCATCAAGTTTACGCACTGGAGGTATATGTACTATCGGCCTTTTAATCTCTTCGTTGCCTTCCAAAGAGAATAATTTGTGTCTTTAGTGATGAAAGATTAGTTAAATAATTTTTAAGGCATTCATTCTTATATTCATATAATAAAGTCTTAAGATTCCTGCAGGCACAGTTAAATTTGTTTTTATCGGTCGGTGATCTTGTGGTTTGCCATATTTTTCGCAATTTGCGTTTTTGAGCTATAATTTTTTTAATGTTAATAGGATAATTAGGTTTGCTACTTGCATTTGAATGTATAGTAGATTTTTGAGCTGCTGATGATAGTAGAATTGTGAAGTTTGTTATCGCCAAGTTTAAATCCTGTTCATTTTTAGAGGTATGTTGCAAGAAATTTTTTCATCAATTATCTCTTGGAATAATGACCAATTAGTAAATCTATTTGTTAGAAAATATGAGTTTTGATTTACTTCTGTAGTTGTAGAATATTGCAGAATAATTGGCGAATGATCAGAATTTAAATCTATATTTGATTTGATATCTAAACAATTATTGTTAACGCCTTTGTCCATATTACATGTATTATAAAGGTACATGCAAATTAAAGGCATGCCCGAAATCAAAAAAGCTGTAAGAAGAAACTTAATCATTTTTATTACGATGAAATGGTCTTTGTTATGTACATTTTTAACCTCCTCATCGGAATCGGAAATTTCTGTATTCAATGGATTCAAAGGTGTTGCTTCTTTTTCATGAATTATTGGTTCAACATTTTGTTCATCCGGTGTTGCCGACTTTTGTCTGGTAGACCTGTTTGTAACACGTAACATGTTTCGCGGTTGAATCATGTACACTTCTGAAACTGTATCTTCTATGTCAGAACGTCTGAAATCCTCTTCTGTTAAAACAGGAGACTCACGTTCTGCAATATTTTGATCAATCATCTCAAGTTCGGAGTTTGTACATGAACTTTGACGACTATTGGATCTGGATGAATGGAGAATATCACGAAGGACTACAGATGCACTACTGTGTTGTTCAGACCATAGATTTTGTGCATTGTTCATCAATTTTGTTGAACGATTTACACTTGAGCGACGTACCACTTTCTTTGGTTGCTGTGCTTCCGATTCATCATGGGCACTGTCTAAACGTATAACACGACCTCTACTCTTGCTTCGAGTATTCATTTTGGTAGTACTGTTAGCAGTTGAGGGTCTACGAGGACTTCTTCCAATTCGCTTTTTAATTTCCGGCTTTACGCTCACAAGGGCTTCATCCAATGATTTTTGATTTGTCTTCACAACATCTTCTGAAAGATCTGAAACAATTACTTCAGTAGGTTTTCTTCGTGATGAAGATCTACTGTGTCGGCGGGATCGCGTTACAGTTTTAGTTACAGGTCGAATGTAAATTTCCTGTACTTGATGTACAGCGCCGTCACCAAATTTAATGAGACATGAGGTCCCTTTTGTCTCTAATACCTCAGCTTGAGAATAAAGCCTGGATCCAGGCATTCTAGCTTCGATTTTATCTCCAATTTGAAACATAGTTAAAATATATTATCAGTCTGAAAGATTAAAACTTCGAACACTTCTTCACGAGCAATTACTAAAATGCGCCAGAAACAAACGCTCTCAACAGCTTACGCGCGATATACAACATCCAAAACAATATTTATTTGTAATTAATGTTTGATTATTTTATTCCTGATACGTACTTTGTCATTTCTCGCTGGAAATACATGCAATTTTGCATTTTTAGTGCACCCTGGAACATAACACTTTGACATTTTGCTTGCAAACTCACTTAAATTACTGACAAACTCAACTGAATACAACGACTTAACGACTTAACCTTATCTACGATGACGACACTCATGAAAATGACAAACGTTCTCGAAATTGTTTTGAAATTGCGTTGAAAATCTTACCCGATGAGTGTCAAATCGCTGCAAGAGCGCACCTAGGGAAAGCAGCTCTAACTAAAACCGAGTTACAAACTTTTGTTCGGAGTTTACTGGCCATGCTTGGACTATCTCTACGCCGTAGCGGATTGACTGGTAGTCGGCTAGCATATTCCACGGGCCGCTCGACCTCTTTTTCCCCCTGGAATAAGGCTTCCCCTAGAGCATAAGAACTTGCGTTATTCAATAAATTTGAATACAGAGTTCTTAAATTATACCTCATAATATTAAATAATAACACACATATACTATATATAAAGCAGTGTGTGATCCAGCTTTGGCGACAGGGGGAGGGAGTCCGCTTAGTAAAAAAAAAATCACAAGATCAAAAATTGAAATTATTTCAAATAAAATTTAGGTATTTTATTAATGTAAATAAGTACTTTACTCCTGAAAATCGCAACATAACATACACAATAAAAATAAATATATAGATACATATATAAATTAAATATACAATAATTACTTTTTACTATTCTAATATGTAATTATTACAAAAAACAATTTTACAATATATAATAATTACAAAACATACTTAATAATTTAAAAGATAAGAGCAAAATATACATTTTCAAATTACAAAATCAATTTTTGTTTTGTGTTTTCTCCCAAAACGCGTTACTACATCATCGACGTTAATTGGTATATTTTTATATACATGGAGAAGTGCCAGTCCTCTCAAACGATCTTTCGCCATTGAAGATCTTATCCATGTTTTAAATTCTACGCAACGTAGAGAAAGACCTTTCTGCTGACAAGTAACCATAATTTGTAAAAATTTTCTTATCTTAGGATACATATCAATATCACAATTTGTGATAACCTCAGATATTGACTTTTACCATCCACAGCCTATATTCATTTACAATAATAGATACTGGATTATTATCTAGTAACAGTTTATAGTCGCTAGCTAGATATCTTACAGTTTCTATGACTTTATTGTTAAATTCGGTCTTTGGCATAAAAGCATTCGGCTTAAATAAATTAAGTATATCATGAGACAAGCGATCCTGGAAGCGGTCGCTGATTATTGAATCTGAAATAGTAATATAAACAGCTCTGCGGAAGTAATCTTCAGCAGACTCAGCACGTTGATTATTGGCTCTACGTATCTGTTTTGATACTAATCTCTGACAGTTAATTTCTATATCTAATTGCTCAGGTACTTCTGTAGATTTTTTAAAATAGCTGTTGGAAGATTACGTCCACATATGCTCTTATATTTTTTATAACGCTTATTGTTAGTGTATGATTAAAAGAATCTGTTGATTTTTTCAAATCGATCGAGCTCGATTGCAGAATTCTACTTAAAGATACTAAAAAATAAGAAGTAAGTTACCATGATTGTAGTGCTTAAATTAATAAATTTGTGAGAATAATAAATATACAAACACACACAAAGTAAGAAGATTACTGAAACAGGTGGAGGATATAATATAATCAGAACTGCCCGTAATGTTTGCAGCAAGCAATTTGCATCATTGGCAGTTTCAATTTCTTGCCAAGCAGAAATCTTTTCCAGGGCGCTTCAAACTTCAATTAAGTTGTCTCCCTGAATAACTCTGATCACCTTTTCCAACTTTTCACTAATGTATGTATTATTAATTATAAACTATAATTGGTGTGGCCTTGGTTCGATCAGTAGACCACACGGATGGCTGGTATTCGTGGACTGTATATGAAAACTAAAAACGTTCTTCTTCTATGATAATAACAAACTAAAAATGACCTCACTTTAAAAGGAAACTCAACAAAACTTCTAAACTCGACTGACTTGGAAGGAAACTCGAAACTGAACCAAAGAAAGAAAGCAAGCTGTAAGCGTACTGATAACGCACTGGAATCGAATTGAATACGGAACTAGATAGAACCCGAACTGAAAATGCACTGGAAGCGAAGTGAACTGGAAATCAACTCGAATAGAATCCACATGTCGGAAGTCATAGGTCAAAGTTTTGGAAGGAAAGAGACAGGTAGTCTGGATTAGAAAGGAACAAATCGGTTGACATATTGTAACCCCGAGATGGCGACTATATTATTATTATCGACGCATGTAATAGCCATAGTGGCGTCACCATTTCTTCCCCGGGCGAAAAGGGTACCTTTTAAATACTAGAAAATATAAATGGAAATATCAAAACCATTAGTCAAACTATGCGAAAATAAAACACATGAGAGATGGTGAAGAAATAACATGTCGAATCCTAATTGAATCTAGAAGTAAGTTAAGTTTTGACGGAATATCTAATGCTACTATGTTTACCAATCAGAATCAATGTTAAGGATAAGTAATCTTGACAGGAAAGCAGTAACCTTGTTATTGTTTAAAATGTATTATAGTTGCTCAGTATCTTGCTGTAATAATGCTGCCAAAATTCATTTTTCTGCTCTTATAGCAAAATTTTTAAAATATTCTAATAGATATAACTTCCATGAGACTTGCATATAGCACCACTGGAAAGTATTTTAGGTTTGCATCATACATGCTTGTTTTCGGAACACATGAGAATTTGTCTTGGTGGAATTATCGATTGCCATATCTAAGATGCCTTTATGTTGAATAAGAATTAAAATTTCATTGACCTTGTTTGTGGATTTGTTTATGATGGTTGTAGTTTATTTTGAGTAACCAGCATGATTTAAAACAACCAGGTCGTATTTGGAATGTGTCCAATATGGGACTATCTTTTCCAAATTAAAGGCATTTTAACAATAACTGCAATATTATGATGATTCATAGCGTTCGATCTTCTTGAATGAACAGATTTTTGAATATTATCAAAAGTTGTGAGAACAACTGAGCAAATAACATTCTGCTCTTGAGTTGTGTGAATGAGTTGTCATGCGATTCCTCTGAATAGAAGCAAGTTACTAATAAAGTTACCACATTAATGGTGAAAGGTAAAAGAAAGAAAGAATTAATGAAAGGTAACAAATAAAGCATTAGAATATTTTTTATTTTTTTTATATCGTTTGCAAATATGAAAAAAACATATTTCTTCTTCACCATAAATTACTGTGTAGGTAGGGGGCAGAGCTTTACTACAGGGCGTTTCAATAACATAGCCCTGGTTCTTACTAAAGCTGTGCGCACCTCTCCGTCTTTTCCAGGAAAAAACGTCTTCAATAAACCCCATAGACCATTGAAGAGGAGGCAAATTTTCATTTTTGATTAGAACTAAACATACCCTTTTTAGCGGGAGAGAAGGGTGTTCCACTTTTGACGTGATTTGGCACGTCAAAAGTGGTTCTGATTTGGCACCAACGAAATTGTTCCGCGATCTGAACAGACAAGAAACTGGACCTCTTCGTGAAAATAAAGCCTTAAAACAATTTAAGAACGTCGAAGTTGTTAAATCGGGGCAAGTTCAAATATGTATTGCTTTGGGAAAAAAACAAATAAATAAACAAATATATGCTTTTGAACTTTTTACGCCCCTAAATTTTCCCATGGTTACGCAAAAGGGACCAGCATAGTCAGTACCAGTGTGCTGAAAAGGTTTTGCCTCCATAACACGAGGAGAAGGTAAATCAGCCATAATAGAGTAGAAGTAAAGGATTTAGGATTATTCCTAAAGCACTTATTGCATTTATGAATACGTTGGCGTACAATACTGCGAATGGATAAAATCCAGTATCTTTGACGAAGAATGGAAGTGAGTGAATGTGGACCAGCATGTAAATGTTTCTCATGATAATAATCAATTATTAAATTTATCACGTGATCCTTTTTGGGTAAAAGCAAGGGAAATTTATGATCAAAATTCAGGTTAGCATGTGTTAAACGTCCACCAACTCTTAAGAACCCATCATGTAAAAATAGTCGTAAAGTCCGATACCTTTTAGGAAACTTATTCATTTTTAAACAATCAATTTCTTCGAAAAAATAGATTTGTTGGATAAGTTTGATTATAGTTAATTCGGCTTTGTTGAAATCTGAAAAAATATATTTCACTTCTAGATGGAATAATTTTGCAGAAACGTGAAATAAATACAAATATTCTGCATAGTCTGGCCCATGAAGATATAGTGGAAGTAATTCGTATAGATCATTTTTACAGGAGTTTGCCACTAAGCAAGATGAAACTTTTTCTTCTGGAACATTTTGCATGGAATCTAACGTAGAACGTATGGGCCAATGACTTCTTTGATAGTAAAGCCATGAGGGACTTGTGTACCAATTACTATTATTAAGCAATGTATTTGGTAATGAACCACGAGAAACACAATCGGCAAATATTTGCCACGGAAGGAATATGATACCACTTGGCAGAAGGAAGTAAATCATGAACTTTCGTTACTCTATTTGCGAACAAAAGTTTTCCTACTATGAGCTGGTCCTGTTAACCAATGAAGCACAATCATCGAGTCCGTAAAACCATATATTTCTTCGATACATAAAGAATGATGATTGGAAGATATGACAAAGGATAATAATTTTGCCAATAAATTCGCCCGCACACACACTCTAACCTAGCTAAAGTTTGAACTTTAATTGGA
>NW_020536411.1:0-30845 GCF_003426905.1 Ctenocephalides felis | reverse complement strand
CCATTACAGAGTTATTCTTTAAATTTGTACTTGCCATAAAATCGATTTGTATTAATTATTTATAACTTTTTTTAAATGTTATTATATATACACACTATTCTTGTCATGTTCTATTAAGTATTTATTAGTAATTACGACCGAAACTAAAGACATTATGGTGCTGATTTCCAGCTCCACCCCGCTGTACATTCAATATCTTTTTCATTTCAAATATTAGCAATTTAAATTGATTTTCATCACCCGTACTGCAAATTTCCTTCATTAATTTCATCAGGGCCGGCCGTGGTCCCGTGGTAAGAACGTGGGCTAGCAAATCTAGACCCGGGTTCGAATCCAACCTCGGTCGATTCGGTATCAAAGCAGCTTGATACCAAATTTTCACTTGAAATCATAGATTTCAAATATGATTTCAAGTGAAAATGGCCTTTCGTGGGCATAGCTGTAGTGGCAACATGCCACTTGGAAGTAAAAAGTCATCACTATTACAACAATTGTAATAATTCAGCACATAGAGATGGGACAACTGTTTGGGTTGCCATCTATAATAATTGTAAGATAATTGATCACAACAGCTCATAGAACTCATAAGTTCTGATCGCTGTTAGAAAAAAAAAAAAAAAAAAAAAAAATTAATTTCATAACCTCTGCAATGTTTTTATCTGAGTCTTTATACTGCTCACTTATATTCCTAATTGACCGTTCTACGGTTACATGTTCCGAATTTGATTTTACACACGCTTCCTAGGACTATACTTTGTTTCCAACTGGTTGTAAGTAACTGCTGCTGATACCAGCTCCTCCTTTTTATTCTCTGTGAAATTAGTCTTAATCTCGGACTTTCTGTTTATGGTTTTGAAACCATATCTTTTAGGTCTACTGATTGTGGCCACCTTTCCATTATCATTACGTTCTTCACCTTCCATGTCTGATAAGACGTCGAATCTATTAATGTGGTTTAAAACCGGGCCTGATGTCTGTTTATGATTTGTATTGGATTTGATGACTGGAAAGTCTTTATTTTTATTTCATTTTTTTTTATATATTATTTATTTTTATCAAAACTAACAAACTTGGATTTAGTCTTGCTAGCATATGTATCGCGTCGAATTAAATCTCTCGCTTCATGGTAAGGTATGTTCTGCATAGCCATCATCTCCTTAATGATTTTATTTTGCATGAAAATAGGACAAACCTTGCTATTTGCTGGATGTTCTCCTTTACATAATACACATAACAATTCAGACGCATCACAATTATCTTCATTATTTCCCCGGCGCATTTCATGCATTGCTGTTTACCCCTACATTGCTCCTTGATATGATTGAATCTGCAACATTTAAAACATTGTACAATTCTAGGTATAAAAGGCCTAACTTCACATTTGACTGAATGAATAGCAACTTTATTTGGTAAGTCTGCTCCCCTGAAAATTATTTTAACACACTGTGCTTTATGTACACCAATATCTTTCGACCTCAGACATACCACATCAATGATAGGTATATCTGATTCTATCACATCTAGAATTTCTTCTTTTGTAAGGTTTGGGTCTACATCGAAAATTATTCCTTGTCTAAAAAGAACATATCTCGGTATATATGCTTTATATTTATTTTTATCTAGTACGTTACACTCTAAAAACTTGTTTGCTATTTTCGCATTTTTGAATTCTAGCTTTATTTTATTTATTCCTATAGAAGATATTTCCGCTATCCCAAATTTATAATCAACTCCTGTATTGTGTATTATTTTTCCCAGAGACATAGGATGTAGCCTACCTATATTCTTATCAATGGATTCAATATAAACAACAAATGGTCCTTTGTCGCAAGCATCGAATCTTGCTGCATTATTGACAGTGTTAGTAATATTCAAATGACTTCCCATATTGACCTCTTCACACACTTCTGAGCTACATTGCATATTAATACTATCCATGTCATTACTTGACTCACTATTAATGGGAATACTCTCCATATTAATTTCTTCGCTTGATTCCGAATTAACTTGTATATTAACATTATTCACACTATTATCTGACGTAATATTATTAAATTCACTGACCATATTAATTACCTCACACGATTTTGAATTACCTTGCGTGTGTTCACTAATCATACTATTGTCTATCATAGTATTGTTCCCTCGTACTTCACTCGGATTACTTTGCACATTAATACTATTCATAACTTTACTATTATCTAAATTGTCGATACCAACAATTTTATTTCTTAAATTGACACTTCTTTTAAATATTTCTTCTCTAAGACTTTCTTTCGAATTTCTGTATGGTTTGCTTGATTTAACACTTTCTTTAATATTTCTATACGCTTTGCTTATTTTACCGGTACTACTCTTTTCCGACACTAATTTCCTCTCGCTACTATCAACACTAATTACATTTGCACACTCCAAATCCATGTTATTGTCTAAGCACGTGTACATAGCTCCTGCAATCGTCGAACCAATCACAGAGCAACTGCTGCTGACGCTCGGGTCGGGCGGTCGCCCGACAATGCCGTCTGACTGGGCAGACATTACGTAAGATAGGCTTGAATTTATAGAAAATATTCGATGTGTACCGTATGGCTGTCTCGAACGAACGTTGTCTAATATTTATAAGAATTATATAAACTGAATTGCAAAATTAAAATTATTTATGTAAAGGATATAAGTGAGCTTTAGAACTTTAGCTAGAAAAAAAATAAATTTGAATTACATATTTTCGATATTAAAAAGATTTTTTTTCTTCCAAAAGCCACCATTCCGTTAACACAAGCAGAAAGTTTTTTGAATCATTCAAATCGGATGCTTAGTTCCTTCAAAACCTGCCAATTTTTGCCCATTTAGCTCGGCATCTTCAAAACGGCAGGACCTGCCTTTGCCAAAAACTAATCACCACTTTTCTTTATCATTTCAAATTAAATGTTTTTTGGATCATTCAAAGCGGATGCTACGTTCTCTCAAAAACGCGATTTTTATTTTCAGCACTCTTTGCTTCGTATCTCTGAAATGACCGGACCTGCCTTTGCCAAAAACTAATCAGCATATCTCCCTATGAATAGGAATCGAATATTTTTTGGACCATTCAAATCGGTTGATCCGAAAAAAACGTGAACGAAAAATTGTATCTGTACATACATACACATACACAGACATCCATTTTTCTGATGTATGCCAAAATGTTCAGAAACCTTCAAAACAAAAAAAGATCATAAAAAATTATGAGGAAAATCACACCCAACAAATTGATCTTTTTTTATGATTTCAAAAATTAATAAAACAATATTAAATTATACACTACCTAACTTACGTTTTAATTAAGTATATTTTGTTATAGGTAGGTAATAGTTTTCGATTTTTGACCTAAAATAATTTTTGAATATATAAAAATTATAGAACATATGTGTAAATCTTTTAAAATTTTGAAGACTTTTTTAATAAATCGCAAAAAAGTGGGCATTAAATTTAGTTTATAATTTTTTAGTACTTGTTCGAATGTTAAATTAAATTTTGGCAAAGTTAAGTTTCCAATTCATTTTTATTATTTATTAATGAAACAATATTAGCTTTTTTGGTAAGAAAATCGGCACTTTATGGTAGGTCAACATTTATTCTTGTTGAGTACTAAATTTACGCCTTAATTTGATTATGAGAAAATATTTTAGTTTTATATTACAATCATTATTATGGACTGTTTAGCTCATAGGAATATTTATGTATTTTGATTGGTAAATAAAACAGAGTTCAAAAAAAATATATATTACAACCATTGGAATATTGTTATATCTTATCTATCGAATGAATTATAAAATTTACTATTTGTGCAAAAATTTATAGTTTTAAATATATAATTATAAAACATATGGCATTATTTCTATGGAAACTACAACATTAGGTATAAAGTTTCGTGCGATTTAATATTAACTGTTAATAACGGTTAATTAGGTTCCAATGCGTTCAGATCTTTTGTGACCAAATTTCAACTTGGTAATCGTTAAACCCTGAGAATAAGCCTTTGGACAGGTAAAATCGCAGGTATTACAAAAAAAAATATTTCCACTGATATTTTGTATTTATAATATAATCACAAACAAATTTTATAATATTACAAATAAATTTTATACATACCGATATGCAACATCCTTTACTGCATTTTCGAAAGTTTTATAAAAAATCTTTTAGTATTACAATATTTTTCAAAATTCAGAATACTTAATGTTTTTTAACTAATCAAATATCAATATAAAAAATGTAATATCAATATACATAAGATAGATAGCAAGAAACAAATCACCAGCCCTGAATCCAATTATATCATATAATTAATAAGTTTGTATAATTTATATAACAATAATAATATATATATTTTGTAAATAAAAAACACAAATTGTACTCAGAATTAATTTTCAATAAATACTGATTTATTTTAAAAATTATATCATGTCGATTAATTCAAAACATTTAACATAGGTGCAACTGAACAATATAGGTGATTTTATAATTAATTCGCAATTTTCGGTTTTATAATATACTAAATTAAAAATATCTTTGTCGAATATTTTTACCTAGTAAAAGTTTGTGATATAATACATTCATATTCATCATTCAATTATATTATATTTATATCACTCAAGTAATCTTAATATATAACATTGAAAATTCTATAATATCTCATAATATAAATATAGAATTCTAAAAATATACATTTACTCCTTCACTATTTGCACTTCAATATTTATTATTTTGCAGACATAAGGATTTTTTTTTTTATACTTTATTTAATAGCAATCAGAATTTACAAAATTCTATGAGCTATTATGCTTATGTTTAAACACACTCACACAGTAAACATACTCACACACAGTCATACACACACACATAATAAATTGGCTGAATTTTAAAAGTTTCAATAGCTGCCACTCCATCGAGTGGTCAGCTAATCTGGCTGAGGTAAATAATGGCTAAGTCTGGTCTTTATTGCTCAATCTTCAAATCAATTGGGACTTTTCTTTTGAGCCTCCTAGATCGGGGTTCTTGAAGAAGATGTTTAACTATGTCATTGGGATGGGATTCCAACTTCTCAAAATGGCGATGACTGGTACTGGTAATAACATCTTTCACAAATGGTATGTTCAAGTCATCATGAATGGTTTTATTACTGACATACCATGGAGCGTTCACGATCTGCCTCAGAATTTTTGATTGTGCTCGTTGGATTGAATCAATGTGGGATTTTCTTGCACATCCCCATAATTCCACACTATAGGTCCATATCGGCTTTATTATTGTTTTATATATTAGTAGTTTGTTTTCAATAGGCAATTTTGATTTGTTACCTATGAGCCAATAGAGTTCCTTAGCTCTATTTTTCACTAGAGCTATTTTTGATAGTATATGTTGCTTCCAGGTTAGTTTGCTATCTAATATCATCCCGAGATATTTTGTTGAGTGTTTAACTGGAATTGTCTTATCATGAAATTGAACTGCTGGGCAAGAAGATTTGTTGAGTGTGAATATTACATGAGTTGATTTATTATCATTAATTTTTATACGCCATTTACTAGTCCATTTTTCAATGACTCTTAGATGACTCTGGAGCCTTCTCGATGCAACAACTGGATCAGGATCGGAAGATAGAATAGCAATATCATCGGCAAATGTTGCAGTTGTTAAATTTTCATCTGTAGGAAAATCGCTAGTATAGAGCAGGTATAGATATGGACCCAGTACACTTCCTTGAGGGACTCCTGCTTCAACCAAGCAGGCTGATGAAGTTTCCATATTCACTTTAACTTTAAACCGTTTATTTTGAAGATACGATTCCAGCAATTTATGATACTCAATTGGGAGAGATGGTTTTATCTTATACACTAATCCTTTGTGCCATACTTTATCAAAAGCTTGATTTACATCAAGGAAAACTGATGAGCAGAATTGTTTTATTTCTAGGGTGTTGTGGATGATGTTCACAATTCTATGGCATTGTTGAATCGTCGAGTGTTGTCTTCGAAAACCAAACTGATGGTCTGGAATTACATTAGTATTGTTTTGTATATGTTTAAGCAAAAGTTTTTCAAATACTTTTGATGCCACTGGTAGGAGACTAATAGGTCGGTAGGATGATACATTATATGGGTCTTTACCGTTTTTGTGGATCATTTTAACTATTGAAGTTTTATAATGTACTGGCCAATAATTTAGCCTAATTATAGCGTTGAATAGGTATGTTAGTAGGATAAATCCCTTTTTGGGCATTTCCTTCAACAGTTTCGGTGTAATTGAGTCAAAACCAGCGGATTTATTAGTTTTTAGTTTAGCTATTTCTTTGAATACCATATTCAATGAGAAGAATTTAAGACAGCTGCTGCCCTTATTCACTGGTGCAAACGGGTTTAAATCCAGATCATTTGAAGAGATACGAACAGGATTTGGTTTAAAAACTGAGGATAGATGTTGGGCGAATAATTCAGCTTTTCTCCATCGCTCCTTGCCCATGATAGATCATCACCTACTGCTCCTGTTATATCGTTACGGCGTAAAGGCGGATTCCTGAGAGCCGGTTTTAGCCTGTTCCTAATCGGTTTCCAGATAGAGTTATCATATCGATTTAAGCTTTGTACATAATTATTAAAATTTTCCTCATTTAGTTCTTTAAGCCGAGATTTAAGCTTATTAGTCAAGTTTTATGTTTTTCACTTAAAAGTTTTTTTATTTCAAGTGGAATAGAATGTTTTTGATTTTGTTGATCTATAGGTGTAGCAGCCTTAACAGCTTCCAGCAGAGTTTTGTTGAATGTTGCAATACCATCTTCTATTTCCCGACATGTTTTGAGTTTCATTTTTAAATTAGTATTTTTCTCAGTAATTTGGCGATATAGTTCCCAATTAGTTTTAGCAGAATGAGGTTTTGGAGTTCTTTGCAGGTTCACAGCCGTAGAGAATATGGTTGCTATCACGGGGGAATGGTCTGATGAGAGGTCGTAACTAGGTTGTATTTCAACACATTTGAAACTTAGACCATTAGCGACAAAGAAGTCTAACAGATCGGGTTTCTTCTTAGGATCGGCTGGCCAGTAGGTGGGTGTGCCCGTTGAAAAGGTGGAGAAACCATGTCGAAGGATCATCTCATACAGTTGTTTACCTTTTGGATTTGATATCCTTGAGCCCCAGAGAGAATGCTTACTGTTAAAGTCACCGCCAGCTATGAACTTTGATCCAAGCATTGAGAAATATTCGTAAAATTGGGAACTGTTAATAATATGTCGAGGTGGACAGTATACACATAAGGATTTTGCGTACTAAATCATATATGCCTGATTTATAACGGCACTTTTCAATAAAAATTCTATTCCCTAAAGAACAAAATCATAAAATATTTAAGATTTCATTTTGATCTAATCCATATTTTCGAAGAATTATTGTCCGTAGTGATTATATTGTGTACTATATACCAATTTTTAGATTTTTTTTTTTCAAATTATATATAATTCAAATAGGATATGATAAAATCATAAAATATTTAACTGTATATTATCTTTGCTGTAATTTGTACTTTCCAAAAAATATGTGCCTTGGATTTTCTCAATTGTGTGAATATAATACTAATACTAAAAGACTATATAATTTATATATATACATATATATATATATATATATATATATATATTCATACTTTCAACATTTTTAATAAATTAAGAACCCTTATGACTATTATTTTAATAATTATATACTCACTCTGTCAAAGCTTTGAATAAATTAGTCTGGATTAGTTAAAAAAAAATTGATAATTTTAACACAACTGCAAGACAAAAAGTTGGGTTTTCTTCTAAAATTAGTTGAAAGATTGAGAATTAGTTGATCATTGAGTTTATATTTTGTTAATTTAACAAAAAATAAACTCAATGTCTTCCCAAAAACAAATTGTAATGTATATAAAAAAAATAGTTCTGATATGGATTGTAAGATCTCGTGCAGTTGATATCAAACAATATTAAAATAATAAAGATATTATATATTTTAATAAATTTGATATGATTTGATAATTTTTGGGAAAATATTTCTAATTGAACTACAAATTAAAACTAAAAATAAAGTATACCCTTAGCATTTCTGCCGGATTTATTACATTTTAATTTTTTTTAATACATTTTTTAAAATATTATTTAACTTTTTATAAGTCAATCTTTTCATTAAAATTATTTTTAATATTTCTCAGTACTTTTTTTTATAGCAAAACCATAATAGCAAAACAAAAATTAGATGTGTAGATAACAAATAAAATATAAACTAAGATAAAAAAAACACTGTTAAATATAAATCAAATTACTCCATGACTATCTATAGACAAATTATAATTTATATGTAAATAAAATAATACTAATAATAACAATTTCCTTTTAACATCCCAATAAAGAAATTGGTGAAAATTGATAAGATCTCGCATTATTTTTCGAAGATAATTGGTCGAACCATTTTTTTTGTTATTATAAGCTATTAGCAAAAAAGTGCAATTTCTTGCAACGTTTTGATGAAACACCTTCAAAATATTTCTTTAAAAGTGAGGTATAAGTAAAATTAGAAAGAAAACTTGAGGTAAGAATCGTGGACTGTAAACTGTTATGTTGTATTATTTTTATTAGTCAATGATTTAATTTTAAATAATTTCATTATTTTAAACAAATTTTGTTTTATTTGATATTTAACTGTCCGAAGGAAAATTTGCAGAAATTTCTTGAAATTTTCAGAAATACCTTGAAATAGTTTTGAAAGGTGATCGGTTGCGCCGTTTCTTTAGAAGAGGAACATTTTTATTAGTCAAACATTTAATTTTAAAACCACTTTGATATTTCTCAGAAAATTTATTTTTATTCAGTTTTTGACTTTCCGAATGGAAATTTGGTGAAACTCAATAAGGTCTCTCATTAATATATTTATCTGTAATATATTTATTAGTTAATTACTTTATTTTAAACTAACATTATTATTTCTCAATAAATTTTCTTTTATTTGAGTTTTTACTTTTCAAAGGAAATGTTTGCTGAAACTGGATAAGTACTCGCATTAGTTTTGCAAGATGATCGGCCGAGCCTTTTGAATTTGCAAAAATGCACTCTATTTTTTACCCACTTTTTCTTAGAAGATCTTGACCATATTTTGGTAAAAAATGAAGTATGAGTAAAGTTAGAAAGAAAACTTGTAGTTAAAGTCATGAAACGCCGAATTGTCATTTTGTTATAAATACATTTTCTCATTAGGCAAAGGTATTAAGTAACTTGGTATTTAGTAGCAAAGAAATAACTGAAATTCCTGAAAAACCTCCCAAAAATGATACAAATTTGTGAATAATCTTTACATAAAGTCACTATTTATAATATAAAATTATACCAATTTATAATTCCTAATATAATAGTAATAGAATGGGTTTTCACTTGAAGCAAAAAATAAACGGAATACTAATGTAAATCTTAATAGATATTTCATATTAATAATTTAATATTTGTGAATCAAATATAATATCTGTTTATTGTGATTCTATGTAACATTTTGTTTATTAAATTTTTATGTAACAATCAGGATAAAGTAAGTATTCAACATATTTTTAACTTCACGAAGGAGAAGTTTATGTTTTCATCAAAAAATCCGAATCGCTAATTTTATGTTTTCTCGACCTTTCAAGCCATTCTGAATCGAATGAGACCAAATTTGGAAAAAGTATGTGTGTGTGTGTATGTGTGTGTGTGTGAACAGATTTTTTGCCGTAAATCGACGTTTTCTCTAAAAACGGCTGGACCGATTTCAAAAATTTAAAAGCCATTCGATGTATCTCGATGAGGACTATCGTTTCTGACTTTTGTGCGGCGATCGGCCGAGCCGTTTCTTTGTAAATTGCAGAAAAGTGAAAAAATTTTCGTCCACGTTTTAGCCCGCAATTCTGAATCGATTTCGAAAATTCAAAAACCATTTGATAGATATTAGTTGTAAATCGTGCTGATTAGTTTTTGGTAAAGATCGGCCGGGCCGTTTTCTTGTAATAAAGTTTTAAAAAAAAAAAATTCGACTATTTTTATGATTTTTTTTCGACGGTAGATACCACAGTCTTCTAGGTCATACTAAAATATTACGGCCCTACGACAACTCGTTTAGCTTTAAAAATTCGTCAAAGTTTGCAAAAATTGGTATTGTTTTTTTGGCATTTGTCAAAGTTAGACCTTTGATCGACGTTTTCTCAAAAACGCCTGAGCCGATTTTAGAAATTTAAAAGCTATTTGATGTATTTTGGTGAGGACTATCGTTTGTCAGTTTTGTGTGACGATCTGCCAAGCCGTTTCTTTGCAATTTGAAAAAAAGTGTTAAACTTTTCTTCCACATTTAAGCTCATCCTACCGAACCGATTTTAAAAAATCAAAAACTGTTCGAAAGATATTAGTTGGGACTGGTACTGATTAGTTTTAGGTGAAAATCTACCGAGCCGTTTTCTTGTAATTAAATGTTGAAAAAAGTGTTAAATTTTCGTCCACATTTAAGCTCATCCTACCGAACCGATTTTAAAAAATCAAAAACTGTTCGAAAGATATCATTTGGGAATGATGCTGATTAATTTTAGGTGAAATCTACCGAGCCGTTTTCTTGTAATTAACTGTTGAAAAAAAGTGTTAAATTTTCATCCACATTTAAGCTCATCCTACCGAACCGATTTTAAAATCAAGAACTGTTCGAAAGATATCATTTGGGAATGATGCTGATTAATTTTAGGTGAAAATCTACCGAGCCGTTTTCTTGTAATTAAATGTTGAAAAAAAGTGTTAAATTTTCGTCCACATTTATGCTCATCCTACCGAACCGATTTTGAAAAATCAAAAACTGTTCGAAAGATATCATTTGGGAATGATGCTTATTAATTTTAGGTGAAAATCTACCGAGCCGTTTTCTTGTATTGAACTGTTGAAAAAAAAAATTTAAGCCGATTTTCATGTAACTTTTTTTGGCGATATACATCATGGTCTTATAGAACTTACTGTAATATTACGGCCTTACGACAAGTAGTTTAATTTTAAAAATTCGTCAAACTTTGCTAAAATTATTATCGTTTTTTTTTTAAAGTAGGATTGATGAAGTATATTATTTACACTTTTTTTTTTGATTAAGTCGATTATTTACACATATCGGGAAGTTCATGTAACTTGCCTCAAGGCTAAATACCAAACCAACTAGTTTTATTTAAATTTGAGTTAAAATTGCATTATAAAAATCAGTGTGAAATACAGTAGAACTCCAATTATCCAAACTCCAATCATCCGAACTCCAATTATCCAAACTCCGACCATCCGAATCGCCGATTATCCGAATCACTTTCAGAAACAAAATTGTCCAAAAAAAGTCTAAGTGCGCTATTATTCTTCCACCAGCAAAGCCAGTGTAGGCACATTGTTTGTTTTGATTTGACGGAGATGTTTACAAAACAATGATTTTTATTTCTAAACTTGTACATAAGTACATCTTATTTATATTTAAAACATGTGAAAATGTCATGTTTCTTTCATTTAATTCAATAACAAAATAGTGCAATATCAAAACGTAACTTTTTTTCTCTCCAATGGCAATTTTAAAAACAAACTCCGATTATCCGAATATTTGATTATCCGAATGGATTCCGGTCCCGATTAATTCGGATAATTGGAGTTCTACTGTATATTCTATTTAATTAATATAATCATATGTTATATTTTTCTATAAACATCTTATATAATATGACAATTAAATATTTTTGCATGTCCAAACATGCTCTGGATGATGACTCACATTATAACTTGTTACCGTAGATTTTGATTTGTTATTGAAAAATGTCCTTCTTTCTGATTGGTCAGCAGGTACCAAAATTCCTCTACCTCGAGGTTAGGTCGAAGAAGGAACCCAAAATTTTTTCAGTTAAGGCTCTGCAGTCGGCAGCGTCGCCTCGGCTGTTGACTCGACGCGTTATTACACATTTTACCGACAAAGTTTATTAAACGATAAGTGAAAGTATTATTTAATTTATTAGTTTAGTGTTAATATTTTTACTTACAATTATTAAATACGATTGCGCGTTATTAAAATAAATGTGTGTCTTATGTGAGGAATCTGATGACAGCTGTTCTAGTTATCTTCATGTCTCGGTAAGTGCTAGTATTAATATATTATCTTATAATTTGTCGAGACTGTGGAAAGCAAGATAGATAAATGATTATTATTACAAACAAATTATATTTAATTAAAATAATTCCAATAAATATTAATACAACTGAATTTAAGTAAGAACCTCATGTTCTAAAACAAATTGTTCTTTAATTGATGTGGATTACTATTTTACAGTTTCATTTTTGTATATCTTGCTTGATACATTATTTTATTTGAACGAACTGAGATTATTCTGATTATGAGGCTTGTATTGTAAATCTACGGGTCAAATGCTAATATTACTTTTATTAAAATTGTAAATTGTTTTACGTGTATATAGTTGGCAGGCCCAGGTATTTGACAGTTTCGTGGGCGTGGCCTATCGGCGAAGGCGTGGCCAACATTTAAAACCTAATTTTTTTAATGAAAATGATTAAAATATAATAATTTATTCAATTAAATTTCATTTATTTTGCATTATCTTAGTTTGACATAAAAATCTTTTAACCTACAATCAAGTATTTTTACATATGTCATAGTACATTGATACCAACCGACAAGATCTGCCGTGTAAAAATATGTTTCGACATTTATCTTATCAATAACTGAATAAGTGATGAATATTAATAAATAACTATGAATATAAAGTAATAATGCGAAATAAATGTATAAATAATGAGAACAATTAGTTGTAAGTCAAACATCCAAGCTATGTATCATATATATTAATTAATATTGATTCTAAAATTGTAAGTTGAAGAGTGTCAAATGATATAAGACTTGATTTGTCCTTTGCCCAGATTTTTATATATAATGCGCTTAAAATTACACATGATATATTAGTTATTATAGAAGGATAGAAAGAATGCTAAACAATTTTGAAAATCACATATTCAACCCCTGAAAAAAAAATACAAATAGACAAAAATATAATTTACGCTTTTATATATTATATATTATTTATAATTTTAACAGATTATACATCCATGAATGTTATTGACCATTGGTATTTGCGTTTCCATCCTATCCTTAGCGCCCTGGTCGCCGCGATGGTTTTTTTTTGATAACCGCGGTTGCTTCCGCGGCCGCCGCGGTGGTTTTTGCGGTAATTTCTGCGGCCGCCGCGTTTGTTTACGCGGCCGTTGTTGCCTGTACCGCCGCGGCTGTTTCCTTCGCCGCCGCTCCAACTCGCATCGTCTGCGGACTAAAATAATAATTAACAATATTATAATAGCTGATTGCTATGTATTTATGTATTATTATAAAAATTTAACAATACCTTTTTATAACTATATATTCTTATTTTCTTATCTTTGAAAAAATGGAGGAAATATTCCTCCACGTTTTCCCCGCCTTCATAAATAACGGGCAGGAGCGACAACACACGCTCCTCCTTTTGATACATCAATTTTATTGTGTCGAAGCATAAACCAACCGCCTTCATTTTGTAACCTATTATATAAAAAAAACTTATAATGAAAAATCCCTTAACTATACCAATATATACATGTATATATATTATATATATATATATTTATATTA
Organism: Ctenocephalides felis; assembly: GCF_003426905.1. Taxonomy (NCBI): domain Eukaryota; kingdom Metazoa; phylum Arthropoda; class Insecta; order Siphonaptera; family Pulicidae; genus Ctenocephalides; species Ctenocephalides felis. The sequence continues at coordinate 17,148 of NW_020536411.1, read as the reverse complement.
TGTATATATATATATATATATATATATATACATAAAAAGAAATATATACCTTGATTATGCTCCGACACCCCACACAACAATACTGTGTGTCCAAGAAAGGAAGTCACCGATGTCACATCTCCAAATTTTATCGGTCTTGACTTTGCGGTCGAGAAATGGAAGAAATATTCCTCCACGTTTTCCCTGTCTTCTTAAATAACCGACAGGAGCGATAACACACGCTCTTAATTTTGACACAGCAATTTTATTGTGTCGAAGCATAAACCAACCGTCTTCATTTTGTAACCTATTATACGAGTAAAAGTACCCGGAATTTTCGTTTTTTCAAAAAAATATTTATTTATTCGTCTACATTAATGTGGTCCCCTTCAAAGTAGTCCCCCCCAGATATAATACACTTATGCCAGCGTTTTTTCCAATTTTCGAAGCACCCTTGATATTCACTTTTTGATATGTCCTTGAGCACTCTCAGCGATTTTCTTCAATCGAGGAAAACCGCCGTCCTTTCATGGGTCTCTTCAACTTTGGGAATAGGAAAAAGTCACACGGAGCCATATCTGGTGAATTTTTGCACTTTGCAACACTTTATTTCATTTTTTACGCAAAATTTAATACAAATTCTTTGACTTTTCAATTCTTCCATTGTAAAAATCGCCGAGCTCAGAAAAACACGTCGGAACCTTAGCGGCTACCACAGACAAAGTAAACAGTGAATATAGCTGAAAATTTCATCATACTTTAGGGGCATGTATACCAACACAATAAAAAAAAATTTGACAATCAGACACTCCAGACCCGCGAAATTTAATTATTAGTAATTCCGGGTACTTTTTGAACAGACCACGTATAAAAGAACTTACAATGAAAAATCTCTTAACTATACCAATGTACACCTATATGTATATATATATATATACTAGCTGACCCGGCAAACGCTGTTTTGCCATCAAAAATATTTTTCCGCATTGCAAAAGTTCTTATAATATACATGATATATTAATAATAATGTTACATTTTTATTACACGAATTTCTTTACATTTTGATAATTAATTCGAACGCATCATAGTGCTTTGTTTATTTTAATTTTATTTATGTCAAATAGTGAAATATTTTTAATCAATGAATAAATTAGATTTTAGTCTGAATCATCGCAGTACCATTATCTAAATATATAATTTTTATATAAATATCAGATTTTTTACTTTTGCATTTAATTTAAAAATATTGAATGTCAATTTCAAATATCCAATATGCACTAAATTTTTAAATGCCAAAATATTTCCTTTTTGGTTCGAAATTTAATATAATATGATATAATTTATATCTATAATTTGATTGCCAATATTGCCTATAACATAACTTGGAATAATTAATTTATTTGTATCTTATTGAAGTCGTTAAAAATTCATTTTTTTTTTGAACTGTCAGAATTTTGTTTATGATTAATGTTAAATTCAATATGTCGCTTTTTTATTGTGATCTATAATGTTTTAATCACTTATCATATAAATTTTCGACTGCAAATTGATATTCATACTATCCCTGAAACTAACATGGATAAAGTTCTGAGAAATCCGAGTCCAAATCTATAAAATGTTTGATTTTTGGCACTTTTATTAATTTTTTATCAATTTTTGTACTTTTACTGTACTGTACAATAATGGATGATTATTTATCAAAATTGTAATATTTAGACTATAATTTTAGATGTATACTTTTTATTTTGGCATTGAATTATTTTCATTAAAATCAAGTGAAACATAAATATATTTATTTGATATTTATATAAAACATATAATTAAAATATGCATTAAAATCATATTGTCTATAAATAATATGCCATTTTATAAATAGTATTTATTACTTTGGTGCTTGATATGGGTATGAATTTGTAATAAAATATATTCTTTCTGACAAATAGTTAAAAACTTGTTATAATTTTCAAAATTATTTGACATTTCATACTTCAAAAATTAATTCACTCGCATCATAGCGTTTTGTTTATTATACTTTTGTCATGTCAAATACGTCAATATTTATTTATTATAAATTAATAATTATTTTAAGTGATCAATGAATATATTATATGCTTGCTAAATTCATAAAAAAGTGCAAATTCAACACGGGAATATTGTGGAAATAAATATTTTTTTACATAAAGATCTGATTTTTGACATTTGCATTTCATTTCAAATTAATTATAACTGTCAAAATATTTTCTTTTGGATCGAAATTTAATATAATATGATATAGTATTTAGTTTGTCTAGTTTATTTTTGTCAGATTGCAATGATACCTTCAGATTGTACTATTCCATTTAAGAGGTTACAATTTTCTGTATGATTAACGTTTGCGATGGCAATCAAAATTTATCTCAACTCATATAATAATGATATTTTATTTTAATTACACAAATTTCTTTACACTTCGATAATTAATTCCAACGCATGATGCAGGTGTTTTGTTTATTTTAATTTTGTTTATGCCAATTTTTTTTAAAATTAATGAATAAATCAGGTTTCAGTCTAAATTAACAAATCAGTATCTTCATCTGAATATACAATTTTTTATATAAATATTTGATTTTTTACATTTTCATTTAATTGAAAAATAGTGAATGTCAATTTCATATATTCAATATGCAGTATATTTGTAAATGTCAAAATATTTCCTTTTTGGTCGAAAATTAATCTATGATATTTATTTTACAATATTGTGCTGTATCTATAATTTCTTCGGCAATATAACTTGGAATAATTAATTTATTTGTTTCTTATTGAAGTCGTTAAACATTTTTTTTGTGAAATGTCAAATTTTTGTTTATGATTAATTTTAAATTCAATATGTCGCTTTTTTATTGTGATCTCTGATCTATAAGGTTTTGATGAAGTTTTGGTATCCGAAATAATTTGGTAAGCTAATCAAATAAATATAAATTGTAAATCTATTTATATAATTATTTTCATAAATTTTGACAAATGACATTTGACGATTTTCATGTCAACATTTATTCAAATTTATAAACATTGACTTTTAATTAGATTTAAAACTATAAATTGTAATTTTGAATATAGCATTTCATCTAATTTGGATATAAATGTTGGATATATCTATATATGTACATGTTTTTGAATTATATTTTCTGAACTGTCAATTTTTGTTTTTCAAAAATCATAAATCTTTTTTTCTCAAATTTTCCATAAATTATGACATTTGTCATTTTAGTGTTTTGTTTTTTTTTGGCCATTTTCTGTCAAAATTTTTTGAAAATATTTATTTTACAATATTGTTTTGTATCTATAATTTGTTAGGCAATATTTTCTGTAACATAACTTGTAATAATTAATTTATTTGCGTCTTATTGAAGTAACTTGTTAAACATTCTTTTTTTGTGACATGTCAAAATTTTGGTTATGATTATTTTTAAATTCAAGTGCCGCTTTTTTATTGTGATCTCTAATCTATAAGGTTTTAATGAAGTTTTGGTTTCCGAAATAATTTGGTAAGCTAATCAATTAAATCTAAATCATAAATCTATTTATATAATTATTTTCATAAATATTGACAGATGACATTTATTTTTTTTTTATGTCAACATTTATTTAAATTTTTAAGCATTGATTTTTAATTAGATTTAAAACTATAATCAGTGATTTTGTATGTAGCATTTCATCAAATTTTGATATAAATGTTGGATATTTCTATATATGTACATGTTTTTGAATTTTATTTTTTGAAATGTCAAATTTTTTTTCAAAAATTATATATCCAAATTTCCTTTAATTTTGACATTTGTCATTTTAGTGTTTTGTTTTTTTTTGGTCATTTTTTGTCAAAATTTTTAGAAATTTATAAAAATTATATATTTATATTTCAAATTTACTTTTCAAAATTTCCTATAACCTAAGTTGGATATATATGCACACGATGAGCCATTAAAATTTAAAATCGGTCTAGTAGTTTGGGCGTCCATCGCGAACCAACATCGTGACACGAGATTTATATATATATATATATATATATATATATATATATATATATATATTGAATGGTAGAGTCTTGGATTTGTGTATATTTTGTAGAGTTTCGAACAAGAATCCAAAAATAATACAAAATAAAAAACAAGAAAAGTTTTTAAAAAAACAATTTCTTTATTTAATTATTTGTTTATTGTCGACGTTTCGGAACTAGGTACGTTCCATCTTCAGGACATCTGTCAAGAAACATGATCTTGATGAGATTTTAGCAAACAATATGTTTAGGAAAAGAAAATAGATTTTTCTTAAATAATGAATTAATTGCAAAAAAATATAATAATGTACAGAAATATGATAATATGTTCAAAATGAAAATGATAAAAATGATAAAAATAAATGAGTGGATTATCAGAACAGGATATTAAACATAATAGAAAATTTTCTGAAAGTTATGGAAAATTTTTTAAGAAAAGGTTAATGACAAAGTTGAATTAATTACCTGTATGTTTGAATATTTGTTAGCACTTTTTCACTAAACAAGCTTTTTTAACAAAAATGAATTTGTGAGTTAATTTTCTGCCGAATAATTTAATTTCATTTTAATTTAATTTTGATTTACAAAATCTAATTATTCGGCGGAAAATTAACTCACAAATTCATTTTTGTTAAAAAAACTTGTTTAGTGAAAAAGTGCTAACAAATATTCAAACATACAGGTAATTAATTCAACTTTGTCATTAACCTTTTCTTAAAAAATTTTCCATAACTTTCAGAAAATTTTCTATTATGTTTAATATCCTGTTCTGATAATCCACTCATTTATTTTTATCATTTTTATCAGTTTTATTTTGAACATATTATCATATTTCTGTACATTATTATATTTTTTTGCAATTAATTCATTATTTAAGAAAAATCTATTTTCTTTTCCTAAACATATTGTTTGCTAAAATCTCATCAAGATCATGTTTCTTGACAGATGTCCTGAAGATGGAACGTACCTAGTTCCGAAACGTCGACAATAAACAAATAATTAAATAAAGAAATTGTTTTTTTAAAAACTTTTCTTGTTTTTTATTTTGTATTATTTTTGGATTCTTGTTCGAAACTCTACAAAATATATATATATATATATATATATATATATATATATATATATATACCTTGGTTATGCTCCGACACCCCACACAACAATACCGTATGACCAAGAATTGAAGTCACCGATGTCACATCTCCTAATTTTATTGGTCTTGATTTTGCACTCGAACTATAATAATAAAAATGTTCTAATTATACACATATCCTGAAGAATAAAAAGTGGATTTAATTTACTTACACAAGCCTGTCCTCCCAATGTGATTCTGTGTGGCAGTCTGTTAATATTAGCAGCACCTCTTCTTTGGGTATTTCACTCACCAGAGTGAAATTCCTCAAAGCTCTCCCCATTTTATTTAAGAATGCTAGGAAAATAAAAACTATGATAATAGAAACGAAGAAATAGTTTTCAAATAAAATTATATATGTAATTTTAATAATACGCTATACATATCAATAAAAATCATGAATTTTTGTAAAAAAATATTATAATTTCTTAAAAAATATTAAAAAATACATAAGTTAGAAAAAGATAAACGTACTTACAATTTTCTTATTCCAGTGTAAAAAAGAGTTAAAAAGAGTGTTATGTTATGTATATTATTGAACACTATATATAACTATTATTCAACCCTTATATAATATATATAATATAATGAAATAGAATAAATATAAATTACCAATATCTTCCATAACTGATGTCATTTTATCACTCTGCTACAACAGCACTGTTCTAATTAACTTCCCGTAGGGCAAGTTATAGTAATCGCAAAAAAATCGAAAATGAAAATTTTTATATATCTTTACGTTTCAGAGGTTTCTGAATATTTTGGCATACCTTAGAAAAAATGGATGTATGTGTGTGTGTGTGTGTGTGTGTGTGTGTGTATGTTTGTGTGTATGTGTGTGTGTATGTATGTACGTGTGTGTATGTATGTGCGGATACAAATTTTCGTCGACGATTTCGGGAACACGAATCAACCGATTTGAATAATTCAAAAAACATTCGATTCGTATTGATAAGGAGACGTGCTGATTAGTTTTTGGCAAAGGCAGGTCTAGCCGTTCCGAAGATACGGGGCAAAAAGTTCCGAAAACGGTAACTCAGTTTTTAAGAGAACGGAGCGTCCGATTTGAATAATTCATAAAACATTTCAAAAAAAAACAAAAAAAAATTAAAAAAAAAATTTTTTTTGAAAAAAAAAAGTAATTTTTTGTACAATTTATAGTTTCTCAAAAATCTTATTTTTTCAAAGTAATTTTTTTTTCAAAAATGTTAATCGTTTTTAAAAAAATAATAATTTTTGGTACGGGAAGTTCCAGCAATTTGCCTTAAGGCACGATGCCTTAATTGCCTTAAGACAGAATTCCACTTACAGCTAGTTCTACTATTCACTTAGCGCGCTTGATTGCAAATGCACTCAAAGGGACGTTTACCCGATTTATATACGCGAAGGTGGTGCGTCCACACCTAACGAACGGACACGAACGAATATGATGAATAATATGCGCAGATTAAAAATTATAATATAAAACTAATCAGTATCATTTCCAATTATCTTTTCAATGTTCCATTGATATAGTGCAAATATTCATTAATTATTGTAATTTCATTTCATTTCAATTCATTAAATATTGTAATTGTTAGGCTATGAATTTAATACAGCAGATATTTGGGTACATATTAAGAGATTATAAACGTGCACAAACATCAAGTCGTTTGAAGAAAATCATTTGATTGCATGAATCACAGTGATTTAAAACTAATCAGTATCATTTCCAGCAAATATCTTTCGAACAGTTTGTGAATTTTCAAAATCGATTGAGAATAGCGGGCCAAAACGTGGACGAATTTTTTTATTATAACCAAAACTATTTGTGGCTATCTGCACCTACTTATATTAAATCCAATTAATTTCTTCTATAAACAAAAATACAGCAATCTACGAAAAATATTATTGCGTTAATCACAGTAATATAAAGCTAATCAGTATCATATATATATATATATATATATATATATATATATATATATATATATATATATATATATATATAGATGATGGGTCAAATCAAAACCCGAAACGTATGTTCTCTTTACTGGACTTTAATTACTGGATGGATGCCTAAGAATAATTAAATTAAATATTATAAACGCGAACAAAAATCAAGTCGTTTGAAGAAAATCATTTGATTGCATTAATCACAGTAATTTAAAAGCAATCAGTATCATTTCCAACAAATATCTTTCGAACAGTTTGTGAATTGAACCATCAGTTTTCTTAGTACTATAAACGTAAAGCATGTTCATTAAGACCAGGTCGCTATACCAAGCCAATCGGTTAATTTTAATTTTAACAAACGTCAAAAAAACCGCTCATTTTCTCAAAATTTGATGAATTTTTAAAATTAATCTACTTGTTGTAAGACCGTGATATAAAACTAATCAGTATCATTTCCAACAAATATCTAATATATTATATATTATAAAACGTGGACGAAAATTTTTATTATAACCAAAGCTATTTGTGGCTGTCTGCACCTACTTATATTAAATCCAATTAATTTCCTCTATAAACAAAAATACAGCAATCTACGAAAAGTATTATTATTCACGCGACAATTTTCATACCGTTTAAGAAGCTGTGCGATTGTCCGATTGTCCGATAATCCTGGAAAAACCTCAGAAATTTGGCCTGAAAAAGGATCAATTAATACAATTATAATCGATTATTGTTAGGCTATGAATTTAATACAGCAGATAGATAGTCCGTGTACATATTAAAAGATTATAAACGTGAACAAAAATCAAGTCGTTCGAAGAAAATCATGGAATTGCATTAATCACACTGACATGGGGCACTGACAAAAATGCCGCCCCATCCCTAAATTTTTACTTAAAATAGTTTTATATATATATATATCATTTTTCTGAAATTAAAATGACTATTTGATTGCAAATTTATTACGCATTACATTATCTAAATTAAAATAACTATTTGATTGCAGAAAATTTATTACGCATTACATATTGTAAATAGTGGTGCTTGGTATCGTGCTTTAAGATAAATTGCTGAAACTTCCCGTACCAAAAATTATAATTTAAAAAACAAATTAAAGCGATCGGCCTGCTTTAGCTGCGTACAGACAAAATAAAGAAGCGCGTAAGCGCCGCCTCGCAGAATAACAGATACCATAGAAATGTAAACAAAATTTATATTGTTAAAATATCTGATAATTTAATGTGCATATGGCTAATGATCATTTTTGACCGCCAAATGTTTCTCTTTCAAATTTTTTTGTTGGATCACCGAAACCGCTAGACCTGCCTCCCACAAATTTAATCAGTTCTTCATTTTTTCTGTATATGTAAATTTCTTTTAATGATATTGGAGGTTTGGAGTGATCATTAGACATATGCACATTAAATTATCAGATATTTTAAAGTCATTATAATAATAAGTATAAATTTTGTTTACATTTATATAAGTTCTGTAGCATTGTTTATCAGTTAGACTGCGACGCGGCGCTTACGCGCTTCTATATTTTGTTCCTCGCAGCTGAAGCAGCACGATTGCTTTAAAAAAAAGTTCGAAAGTCCGTAAAATTTCAGGGATGGGGCGGCATTTTTGTCAGTGCCCCGGGGCGCCAAATTTCTAAATCCGGCCCTGTTCGTATATAACATAGGAAATTATTCACTATAAGTGCGCGTGTGTGTGTGTGATTCCACGTAAGTTATTTATTTGCGTTCTCTTTGCAAAAGTGGTTCAGTTGTAATTTGAAAAGCCGTAGATAAGTGTCAATCGGTACGCAGTTGATATTTTCCAATAATAGTTCATAATTCATCATATTGTAAATTTGTGGTAATTAGTGTGTTGGAAATTCAGTGCGTTCAATCAACATATAATCGAGATAAAATTAGAAGGAGCATTGAGACAGAGTTCGTTCACTAGGAATTCACTAGGACTGGAATAATATAGTGAGGTGAGTTGGTTGTTTTTTCATTGTAAATAATAAAAAATTAAATTAATATTAGGTTTTTAAATTTTTGAAATCGATCTAACCGTTTTTGAGAATGTCAACATAGGTACGGAACCTATAAAACTATACACTTACAAGTTACATAATATCAGATATATATCATTTATATATCAGCATATCAGTTATACGTATGAGATACGCGATCAATATTTTATTTAATAACTTATCATCATTATCCCTTATTGAATTTTAGTATTATATTTTTAGAATATTTACTTGGTAATAATTTATAGTTTTAGGTTATTTATTGAAAAGCAATATTAGAGGTGAGGCATATATTATAAGATACACTATTATTATTTTATTATTAACTTATCTCTATTGCTGATGGAATTTTAATCTTTCTTTTATAGAATATTTACTTTGTACCATATAAACTTTTAACAAAAATGGATATTTTTTCGAGCACATTGACTGGCAATAATTCTGGAATTTATAATTGTTCTTTAGAATATAGTAATATCCAAAGTGCATCTATGAGTATTACAGCCGAATCCTCGAGGGAGTATCGACAATTTTCTTTAGATTTTCAGTTCGAGGATAGTCGATGGTACAGTTAAAATGAATAAATCTTATAAAGAAGCATTTTTGAAGTGTTTTAGGAAAACTGCAGTATATCCTTGCGATTTTAACTTTCGTTATACACGTGTGAATAAAACTAGTGCTCATATAAAAACTTATTGCCCCAAGAATCGCAATAAAAAGGAAGTGAAGAAAGTTGGAAATTGCATGATATTTAATGTTAACATAAAATTTGATCCTGATCAAAAAATTATTAAAAAGTTTTAATAACACCTGAAGGTAAAGTTAATCATGGTACAGTAAATAATCCAATTATTAGGAGTAGGCAACTAAGAAGAAAAGATAGAGATGATTTTAAAAAAAAGCTGAAACATCAGAAACCACTAGCATGCCGTATCCAGCAGTTCCACGATATGAAAGCAGAATTTCCTGAAGCATATGATGCGTTCGGTAAAGTATACAATCTTCCTTCACAAGTTTGCTTGCGTCAAGCAAAGTGTGAAGAATATCAGTATTATGGCTCTCAACCATAACAGCCGAGTGAATGATGGAAACCATTTGGACGATTTTCGATTCTGGCAATTATATATATTATATATATCAATAAAATAAGTAAAAAGTAATATTTTAAATAAGAACAATTCAAATGCAAAATATAATTTATTGATAATTATGATTTAGCCAATTCATTTTCGTCGTATGCTCTGATAGAATATCGTTAATGCCATGACACATCAATTGATGTATTAAACTAATTGCGATTTCTTTTTCGGATTCATCAATTCGAGAGTTTTTTCGAAAATTTCTGCCATTTTCATTTCTCGAGATTTTTTCTGTTCTATTTTATCAATATGTTGTAGAAGTCTGTTCGTCAATTTGTCTCGTTTTGTTTCCTTACGACGAAACGAAGTCGTAAATTAAAAAAAATGCTCCTAGGGCATATTTTGTATCTAAATAACATTTAATATAACGGTTGATCGGTGCAAAAACGCATTATTTTTAATGCTTTTTATTTTTATGGTTTCAATTAGTTTCAATTTTCTTTCTAATAATTCACATTTCCTAAAGTATTACATAATATAATTTATAAATTATTACAGTTTTAAAAGAAATGTTACCTTGAAGAATTTTTTTTTATAATTTTTAGTCGTGAAAGTATATATATAGATATATGTAGAAGCTCATGGAACGTACAAAACACTATTATTATACAAATAAATATATACGCTTTTTTATGTAATTTTTTCTTAAAAAACAGTAATTATGAAATATATTTTAAGTAATTCGCTTCTTGGTCAAAATTGATATGCTCTCAAACTTGGCTTTAAAACTTTTTTTTTGCAGCTTACGAAGGTTAACAAATTTGTGCAAAATTCTATTTCTGAATTAGTTGATTTAGATTCGATTTTTTGATTTTGGGATATATTTTAAAATATATTAATACAATGCTTGATTTGCTCATAATTTGATTTGTATTGAAATTGAAAATTGAAAATTGAATAGTATTTAATGATCTTCGAGATTTTGGTGAATTCCAAAAAAATTCATGGTATTTGTTTATATATTCGGCAAATATTTGTTATCATACCGCAGATACCGAATAACTGTGAAATGGAGAACAGCATTGGTTAAATATGGTTAAAAAAACATCACTACAATATAAAATGATAGTACTGACAATACAGTTAAGCTAACCATAATATGGTGAAAAAGTTCTTATCTGATTGGAAAAATGATTAAGATAAAATTATTGTTTAGATCACAATATCATATCAAGATTATTGCAAAATTAAGTATTGAGTCTCTCCTCCGATTAACTCAAGATGCTAGGTTAGTTTAACCTTTGTAGCAGTAGACTGTGTGAAACACTGATTTATTGGCATAATTTATGTATTTGGTGCTGTTGTAATTTGTCACTAAGATCTAATTGAAGAAGATATATTTATTGATTATTTATTACAAATCTTCTTATGCGGAGTTTTGGAAGTAAACAATTAGTCCCACCAAACTCTCTGCTACCTCTCTACAAGGGTAGTAATTTTCAAGTACAAACTCCCAATGCCAGGAAGATTACAATATATATATTTTACCAAGCTTCATCTTCAACACAAGTTCAAATGTAAATACATTCAATGTACTCAGAATTCTAGAAGAAGGTCTCCTATGGTTGGCAATTTTTTATATGGTTTTGACGTAAACTGCGTTTACCAATCAGTTTTAAAATTCATTTCTACGTTCGTTATTCTGCAATATTATGAATATTCTGCATTATTATCCATACATGGTCTTATTCATTATATTTAAAACATAATGCAATTACTGGATGATGTGCAGCTCAAAAGTACATAAATATGATTCTATAAAATGAATTTTATGCTAGATATACTGTCATTTTACGTATAAAGATTCTAATGTACTATACATATATAGATTCAAATGTACCATATTCTAGTACATATTGTAATTTAATATTATGTATACTATCAGTAAGTTGCTAAACATGGTATAATAAAATTATTGTTAGTAACAGGATCAGGATAATTCATTAGAACAAAGCTGAAAAAAAGCAAATAATATGCCGAGCTTATGAACAAAAATTAGCAGAGAATTAATCTGAAAATAAATATATAGCTCTGAAGTAAATAAATAAACAAATTATATAGGCTAATAAAAAAAATAAATGCATGGAAGAAAATGCTTGGGTTTACCAAAAAATGCATGAAAGAAAATGCACAAAATTACCAAGAATGTAATCTTACAGTAGATCTCTAAATAAATCAAATTATGAGCAAAATTTTCCATACTGTATTCGGTAGTGTTAAATTATTTTATAACCACAGGAGTAGTTTTGTCTTATTCCATATTTTCTGAAATCGGATATAAAAAAGTTCGCACAAATTTGTACTATATATCAATATTTAATGTGTATCCATATATTAGTCGTTCAGTTCACAATAATCAACTTCATGAAAACTAAACAAAGTCAAAATACTTTTTTTTTCAAATATTTAATATATGCTAAATATATGTGTATGTTTATTTATATATGCAATACTTTTACGTTTACTGGACGGCTATTATAATGATCATATAAATACAACGAATTCATAAATGAATATGACTTGAGCATTGTTCTTGATTAAGAAACGAAATTTTTTATTCAATTATTCAGCGATGGGTTTTATTAAAAATTGTAGTTTTATAGTTTGTATACATGATAATGTCTTGTATGTTACCGCAATTCAAGTTTTAATTCACATTTGTTGATCTTACAAAACATCGACTATATGATGGTAAATGCACAGATATTCTTATCATATAAGTAGGGCTTTATGTAGAAATGGAAATCTTTAGCTACACATTTATGATACAAATCTATTACTAATTCTGCAGCAGAGTCGGCAGAGTTATTTGTGTTCAAGCATTTATTTAAAGCAAAAGTGTTTTTCTTGCATAGGTAAAAATTGACTGAACTTTTAGATTTTTTGTTCCATATTCCCATTGCATCTCTCACATCTACTGTTGATATGTCATGACTGCTTTTGGTCCCAGTTCAAATCTTTCCAAAACGAATTGAAAAATTTTTTTCTTGTTTTTTCTGATATTTCATTGCACTTTTTAACCTGACTAGCAGCACATTTTTTAGACGTACATCCTGGTTTCATTTTTCGTTCCATTCTTTCGGTTAATGAATTGCTCTCATCCTTTTTTCTACTTATGATAAAATAAGCTTTTCCTTCAGCACGGACATTTTTTGTTTTGTTACATTCCCAATCTTCATAATTACCTTGATTTTACGAGCCCTTTTTTCGATATGATTCCTGAATGTTCATTGAATGTAGTTGCTTTCGGACGAGATAAACTAATGTCACTTGTTGCACTGTCGGTCTGAGTGAAAAACAAAGAATTTGATGATTTTAATAATCCACTGGATGAAACTGATTGATCTGAAACCTCTGAATGAAATCTGAAACGAATAGTCCTATAGTTTCATCTAAGCGCATATTGGCGAATAAACCTGAATCAACATTCTCGTCTCTGTTCACTGGTGTATATTCCAGAGGAAGTAAAAGTCCATTAGTTTCATCAAGCATCATTACTACTTTGTCATTATCATTTTTATTATTATTTTTATTCTTATCTGTCATTATTTTTTTATTTGACAAATTTTCATCTGCGGATGACATATTATTTAACTCTAAAAATACAAAATTTAATTTCATGTACCAGTAATAGGTTAGAATTGATAAATGTTTAATTTCTGTTACTTACCGAGTTATTTGTCCTCGACACAATAAAAATATATAGATAAATGTATTTATTAACTATTTCAGTAACAATTAACTCTATTGAATACTAATTTTTATTACGAAGATTGAACTAAATAACGTTGCCGACAGGGAACTTGTTTACATACGCCATATCGTATTTAAGATACGAGGTTACGCACGGCACATTCTTTCGACTGAGATACGTGATTGCATTTTTATGCATAAAAAACGTTCTGTATATTATTTTTATTTATAACTTCGCTGAACTATGTGTCTCTGTTTACTGAAGAATTTTCTGACTAAATCTCAAAATCGTCAAAAATCGAGTTACGAGGTTGCGTCAGAAAACCGTCGATATATATAAATATATAAAATTAATAATACACATCACACAAAAATACCTTGTATACCGTTCTTATTCTCATTTGGTAAGTTCTTTAGAACAGTTTCTGAAATTATTTATATGTAAGTTTTATTCATAATTTACAACATATCATAAACATAAGAATTATAAATTACCAGTGATGACTTCGCACAGCACAAGCTCGCAATATTTGTGTTTTTCTTTGCCACCTGCCCAGCTAAACTCTCTAGCCAAGCCATCATCAAATATTAAATTTAACAACTGTACTGTGACAGATTTTTGCCGCCTGTCCTAGCCAAATACAAAATCTAAAAATAAAGTTAGTTTATAATAATGCTAACTAATAAAAATAAATTTACGTGAACTTGTGATTACCAGTTGTGTTTTCACATCCTTGTTTCTCAGACTATCCTTCACATTTTGAAGATCGTTCATTGAACTTAGTGGAAACATTTTTAAAACTTCTTTGATCTGGCCCATGTCACTACTCATGACAGCCATAGGAGACTGGTACGAATCCATTCTCGACATCATTTCCTTCATGTGCTCCACAACGCCCTCCATGGTCAATCGCATCTTAGTTATCTCCCTGACAAAAATTTCTTCGCCAATTGAATCTAGCAGGGTAGAAATGCCAGCATTATAAAATATATATTTGTACTAGTAACATAATATTTCAAACACCAAGCAGTATACAAAAAGCTTTACGTACAATTGTTATCTTCGTTCCTTCCAATTTGTCTGCTGCTTTGTAAAAGATCGCAAAGGTGGTAGATAAGCTATCAGGGTAAAAATGTCAGAATTAAAAAAAAATAATTGCACTTGTAACTTAACATTTCAAATACCATGCAGTATACAAAAAGCTTTAATTACCATTGTTAAAATCTTGACCCTTTTTGCTTCGGCCTGTTTTCGAAACAGATCGAGACGCCGGCGGTAAATAAGCTAGCAGGGTAGAAATGTCAGCATTATAAGAAATATTTTTCAAATACCATGCAGTATACAAAAAACAAAATTACTATTGTTAATATCTGTTTCGCTGCAGCTTGCTTGCGAAACAAAACGAGGAACAGATGGTGGTGTTGGTAAAGTACAAACATCATCATCACACTCATCTGAAGATGAGTGTAATACTTTCGCTCCATCTCTGCTGAGTTGTTTCGTACTCAGAACCAACATCTGAGTGCATTACAGCTTCTTTTTGCCGCTTTCTAGCTTTTCCATAATCATTTATATAAATTATATATGTATATATGTAATACTCAATTGATCAATACATATGATTATTTAAAATGTTAATTTGAACTTACCACTAGAGTCACTATTTTTTTTAAATGGATAAAATGGGGCAGTGCTCCTAACCTCCTCCATTTTTTCCACAGCCTTATCAAAAGCAAGATCAGACTTGAAGCGCGGCCAGAGAGACGTATTATTTGAAAAATTAATCCAATTCCTTGGTATTATACTCGGGCCATCCTCAAATTCTACCACGTGGTATTCTTGCTTGCTTGCTTTCGTAATTAGCTAAAATAAAGCATGGAACATTAATATAATATGTAGATTTTATATATATATATATATATATATATATATATGATATATTTATGGTGTATATATATATATATATATATATATATATATATATATACATAACTCGTCGTGTTGTAACTATAACTTTTCAAGCGCGTATCAAGGAAGAAATGAAAATATGAACTTAACCTACTAGACCTATTTGATTACCTAAACTCTAAGTAAATAATATTCTCACCGCAAAACCCAATAAAGGTCAGTCGCAATCTGACTTTCGAACAGTGCACATCGAAATAATATTCAGGTAAATATATAGTTAAATTTGAATAAAGTGAAGTGAATAGAAAACAAGAACATAACACAGCGCATGTAAACAAACCCGTTTTATAGTGAGCGAGCCCCGTTCGGAACGGGGACAATTCGAAAAATGGTGCAACGTTATAATACAATTTGGGTGCAATTTGAAGAAAACAAATTGCGACCCAATGCGAAAGAAATATATCTATGGATATTTAAGAGTTTAGAACATTTAGAAAACGAAATGATCGGTTATCAAACGACGCCGAAAGGCATATATATAAATTCAATAAATTAGAGATTTGCCAGAATTTAATAGAAAACGGTATTGACAACAATAAGATCCCAATGGCAAATAACGAATATAATAATATAAAAATAAAATATGCAGATGACAAATTTACAAGAATTAGAGTATATAGAATTCCCTTTGAAACAAATAACGAGACAATTGGGTTGCATCTATCTAAATATGGTACTGTTAAAAACATTCAGAACGAATATGTGAGTAGCCCTAAAAGGAGTATAGATGATACGAATAAGAAATTTTTAACAGGAACAAGATTAGTGGACATGATTCTGGAAAAGCCCATTCCATCTTTTATTCACATTAATGGCGATAAAGCGTTAATTACATATTATAACCAGCCGAAAACATGTGCGTATTGTTTTGAAACAACGCACATAATCAGCCAATGTGAAAAAAGAAAAAACAGTGAAAATAAGAAAAAATTATACAGCGAAATAACAGGAAATAAAGATGGAGACGAAATATTATTACAAGACATAGAAATAGTACCAACAGTAAACCAAGAATCAGTACCAGTAGTTAAACCAGATATAGCAACAAACATAAATCAAAATAAAATAATAGAACAAAACGATGACGAGCCGATGAATATGGACATTATTGCAGAAAATATAAACACTGAAAATGATCCGAACTCCGCAATAATACTAGCAAGTATTATAAATGCGAATATTGATTCAGAAAAACCAACAGAACAGAATGTAAAAAACATAAAACAATGATGGAACTATATATATTAT